>NW_027142748.1:0-175952 GCF_026170545.1 Melanerpes formicivorus | reverse complement strand
TTGAATTCTTCCCTACCTTATTCCTGTGCTGAGATACAGGCTGCTCCAACCTGCTGTAAAATGCTTGATTTCGAGAGTGAGCAAAACTAATGAAAACATTGTTGGGGTAAAACCTAAAGGGAAAGACCTAGCACACAATCCAATTTGCCATCTGATCTAACTTCTGGAGGCAGTCAAAATGAGTATTTGAATTCTTCCCTACCTTATTCCTGTGCTGAGATACAGGCTGCTCCAACCTGCTGTAAAATGCTTGATTTCGAGAGTGAGCGAAACTAATGAAAACATTGTTGGGGTAAAACCTAAAGGGAAAGGCCTAGCACCAAATTCCATTGGCCATCTGATCTAACTTCTGGAGGCAGTCAAAATGATCCTTAGAATTCTTCCCTACCTTATTCCTGTGCTGAGATACAGGCTGCTCCAACCTGCTGTAAAATGCTTGATTTCGAGAGTGAGCGAAACTAATGAAAACATTGTTGGGGTAAAACCTAAAGGGAAAGGCCTAGCACCAAATTGCATTGGCCATCTGATCTAACTTCTGGAGGCAGTCAAAATGATCCTTAGAATTCTTCCCTACCTTATTCCTGTGCTGAGATACAGGCTGCTCTAACCTGCTGTAAAATGCTTGATTTCGAGAGTGAGCGAAACTAATGAAAACATTGTTGGGGTAAAACCTAAAGGGAAAGACCTAGCACCAAATACAATTTGCCATCTGATC
Source organism: Melanerpes formicivorus (assembly GCF_026170545.1). Lineage (NCBI taxonomy): Eukaryota > Metazoa > Chordata > Aves > Piciformes > Picidae > Melanerpes > Melanerpes formicivorus. The sequence goes on along the minus strand of NW_027142748.1, from coordinate 175,237 downwards.
TAACTTCTGGAGGCAGTCAAAATGAGTATTTGAATTCTTCCCTACCTTATTCCTGTGCTGAGATACAGGCTGCTCCAACCTGCTGTAAAATGCTTGATTTCGAGAGTGAGCGAAACTAATGAAAACATTGTTGGGGTAAAACCTAAAGGGAAAGGCCTAGCACCAAATTCCGTTGGCCATCTGATCTAACTTCTGGAGGCAGTCAAAATGATCCTTAGAATTCTTCCCTACCTTATTCCTGTGCTGAGATACAGGCTGCTCCAACCTGCTGTAAAATGCTTGATTTCAAGAGTGATCGAAACTAATGAAAACATTGTTGGGGTAAAACCTAAAGGGAAAGACCTAGCACCAAATACAATTTGCCATCTGATCTAACTTCTGGAGGCAGTCAAAATGAGTATTTGAATTCTTCCCTACCTTATTCCTGTGCTGAGATACAGGCTGCTCCAACCTGCTGTAAAATGCTTGATTTCGAGAGTGAGCGAAACTAATGAAAACATTGTTGGGGTAAAACCTAAAGGGAAAGGCCTAGCACCAAATTGCATTGGCCATCTGATCTAACTTCTGGAGGCAGTCAAAATGAGTATTTGAATTCTTCCCTACCTTATTCCTGTGCTGAGATACAGGCTGCTCCAACCTGCTGTAAAATGCTTGATTTCAAGAGTGAGCGAAACTAATGAAAACATTGTTGGGGTAAAACCTAAAGGGAAAGGTTTAGCACCAAATTGCATTGGCCATCTGATCTAACTTCTGGAGGCAGTCAAAATGAGTATTTGAATTCTTCCCTACCTTATTCCTGTGCTGAGATACAGGCTGCTCCAACCTGCTGTAAAATGCTTGATTTCAAGAGTGATCGAAACTAATGAAAACATTGTTGGGGTAAAACCTAAAGGGAAAGAACTAGCACCAAATCCAATTTGCCATCTGATCTAACTTCTGGAGGCTGTCAAAATGATCCTTAGAATTCTTCCCTACCTTATTCCTGTGCTGAGATACAGGCTGCTCCAACCTGCTGTAAAATGCTTGATTTCGAGAGTGAGCAAAACTAATGAAAACATGGTTGGGGTAAAACCTAAAGGGAAAGGCCTAGCACCAAATTCCGTTGGCCATCTGATCTAACTTCTGGAGGCAGTCAAAATGAGTATTTGAATTCTTCCCTACCTTATTCCTGTGCTGAGATACAGGCTGCTCCAACCTGCTGTAAAATGCTTGATTTCGAGAGTGAGCGAAACTAATGAAAACATTGTTGCGGTAAAACCTAAAGGGAAAGACCTAGCACCAAATACAATTTGCCATCTGATCTAACTTCTGGAGGCAGTCAAAATGAGTATTTGAATTCTTCCCTACCTTATTCCTGTGCTGAGATACAAGCTGCTCCAACCTGCAGTAAAATGCTTGATTTCAAGAGTGAGCGAAACTAATGAAAACATGGTTGGGGTAAAACCTAAAGGGAAAGACCTAGCACCAAATACAATTTGCCATCTGATCTAACTTCTGGAGGCAGTCAAAATGAGTATTTGAATTCTTCCCTACCTTATTCCTGTGCTGAGATACAGGCTGCTCCAACCTGCTGTAAAATGCTTGATTTCGAGAGTGAGCGAAACTAATGAAAACATTGCTGGGGTAAAACCTAAAGGGAAAGACCAAGCAACAAATACAATTTGCCATCTGATCTAACTTCTGGAGGCAGTCAAAATGAGTATTTGAATTCTTCCCTACCTTATTCCTGTGCTGAGATACAGGCTGCTCCAACCTGCTGTAAAATGCTTGATTTCGAGAGTGAGCGAAACTAATGAAAACATTGTTGGGGTAAAACCTAAAGGGAAAGACCTAGCACCAAATACAATTTGCCATCTGATCTAACTTCTGGAGGCAGTCAAAATGAGTATTTGAATTCTTCCCTACCTTATTCCTGTGCTGAGATACAGGCTGCTCCAACCTGCTGTAAAATGCTTGATTTCGAGAGTGAGCGAAACTAATGAAAACATTGTTGGGGTAAAACCTAAAGGGAAAGACCTAGCACCAAATCCAATTTGCCATCTGATCTAACTTCTGGAGGCAGTCAAAATGATCCTTAGAATTCTTCCCTACCTTATTCCTGTGCTGAGATACAGGCTGCTCCAACCTGCTGTAAAATGCTTGATTTCGAGAGTGAGCAAAACTAATGAAAACATTGTTGGGGTAAAACCTAAAGGGAAAGGCCTAGCACCAAATCCAATTTGCCATCTGATCTAACTTCTGGAGGCAGTCAAAATGAGTATTTGAATTCTTCCCTACCTTATTCCTGTGCTGAGATACAGGCTGCTCCAACCTGCTGTAAAATGCTTGATTTCGAGAGTGAGCAAAACTAATGAAAACATTGTTGGGGTAAAACCTAAAGGGAAAGACCTAGCACCAAATCCAATTTGCCATCTGATCTAACTTCTGGAGGCAGTCAAAATGAGTATTTGAATTCTTCCCTACCTTATTCCTGTGCTGAGATACAGGCTGCTCCAACCTGCTGTAAAATGCTTGATTTCGAGAGTGAGCGAAACTAATGAAAACATTGTTGGGGTAAAACCTAAAGGGAAAGGCCTAGCACCAAATTCCATTGGCCATCTGATCTAACTTCTGGAGGCAGTCAAAATGATCCTTAGAATTCTTCCCTACCTTATTCCTGTGCTGAGATACAGGCTGCTCCAACCTGCTGTAAAATGCTTGATTTCGAGAGTGAGCGAAACTAATGAAAACATTGTTGGGGTAAAACCTAAAGGGAAAGGCCTAGCACCAAATTCCGTTGGCCATCTGATCTAACTTCTGGAGGCAGTCAAAATGATCCTTAGAATTCTTCCCTACCTTATTCCTGTGCTGAGATACAGGCTGCTCCAACCTGCTGTAAAATGCTTGATTTCGAGAGTGAGCGAAACTAATGAAAACATTGTTGGGGTAAAACCTAAAGGGAAAGGCCTAGCACCAAATACAATTTGCCATCTGATCTAACTTCTGGAGGCAGTCAAAATGAGTATTTGAATTCTTCCCTACCTTATTCCTGTGCTGAGATACAGGCTGCTCCAACCTGCTGTAAAATGCTTGATTTCGAGAGTGAGCGAAACTAATGAAAACATTGTTGGGGTAAAACCTAAAGGGAAAGGCCTAGCACCAAATTGCATTGGCCATCTGATCTAACTTCTGGAGGCAGTCAAAATGAGTATTTGAATTCTTCCCTACCTTATTCCTGTGCTGAGATACAGGCTGCTCCAACCTGCTGTAAAATGCTTGATTTCGAGAGTGAGCGAAACTAATGAAAACATTGTTGGGGTAAAACCTAAAGGGAAAGACCTAGCACCAAATACAATTTGCCATCTGATCTAACTTCTGGAGGCAGTCAAAATGAGTATTTTAATTCTTCCCTACCTTATTCCTGTGCTGAGATACAGGCTGCTCCAACCTGCTGTAAAATGCTTGATTTCGAGAGTGATCGAAACTAATGAAAACATTGTTGGGGTAAAACCTAAAGGGAAAGGCCTAGCACCAAATACAATTTGCCATCTGATCTCACTTCTGGAGGCAGTCAAAATGAGTATTTGAATTCTTCCCTACCTTATTCCTGTGCTGAGATACAGGCTGCTCCAACCTGCTGTAAAATGCTTGATTTCGAGAGTGATCGAAACTAATGAAAACATGGTTGGGGTAAAACCTAAAGGGAAAGACCTAGCACCAAATACAATTTGCCATCTGATCTAACTTCTGGAGGCTGTCAAAATGAGTATTTGAATTCTTCCCTACCTTATTCCTGTGCTGAGATACAGGCTGCTCCAACCTGCTGTAAAATGCTTGATTTCGAGAGTGAGCGAAACTAATGAAAACATTGTTGGGGTAAAACCTAAAGGGAAAGACCTAGCACCAAATCCAATTTGCCATCTGATCTAACTTCTGGAGGCAGTCAAAATGAGTATTTGAATTCTTCCCTACCTTATTCCTGTGCTGAGATACAGGCTGCTCCAACCTGCTGTAAAATGCTTGATTTCGAGAGTGAGCGAAACTAATGAAAACATTGTTGGGGTAAAACCTAAAGGGAAAGGCCTAGCACCAAATTGCATTGGCCATCTGATCTAACTTCAGGAGGCAGTCAAAATGATCCTTAGAATTCTTCCCTACCTTATTCCTGTGCTGAGATACAGGCTGCTCCAACCTGCTGTAAAATGCTTGATTTCGAGAGTGAGCGAAACTAATGAAAACATTGTTGGGGTAAAACCTAAAGGGAAAGGCCTAGCACCAAATTGCATTGGCCATCTGATCTAACTTCTGGAGGCAGTCAAAATGAGTATTTGAATTCTTCCCTACCTTATTCCTGTGCTGAGATACAGGCTGCTCCAACCTGCTGTAAAATGCTTGATTTCGAGAGTGAGCGAAACTAATGAAAACATTGTTGGGGTAAAACCTAAAGGGAAAGGTCTAGCACCAAATTGCATTGGCCATCTGATCTAACTTCTGGAGGCAGTCAAAATGAGTATTTGAATTCTTCCCTACCTTATTCCTGTGCTGAGATACAGGCTGCTCCAACCTGCTGTAAAATGCTTGATTTCGAGAGTGAGCGAAACTAATGAAAACATTGTTGGGGTAAAACCTAAAGGGAAAGACCTAGCACCAAATACAATTTGCCATCTGATCTAACTTCTGGAGGCAGTCAAAATGAGTATTTTAATTCTTCCCTACCTTATTCCTGTGCTGAGATACAGGCTGCTCCAACCTGCTGTAAAATGCTTGATTTCAAGAGTGAGCGAAACTAATGAAAACATTGTTGGGGTAAAACCTAAAGGGAAAGGCCTAGCACCAAATACAATTTGCCATCTGATCTCACTTCTGGAGGCAGTCAAAATGATCCTTAGAATTCTTCCCTACCTTATTCCTGTGCTGAGATACAGGCTGCTCCAACCTGCTGTAAAATGCTTGATTTCGAGAGTGAGCGAAACTAATGAAAACATTGTTGGGGTAAAACCTAAAGGGAAAGACCTAGCACCAAATACAATTTGCCATCTGATCTCACTTCTGGAGGCAGTCAAAATGAGTATTTGAATTCTTCCCTACCTTATTCCTGTGCTGAGATACAGGCTGCTCCAACCTGCTGTAAAATGCTTGATTTCGAGAGTGAGCGAAACTAATGAAAACATTGTTGGGGTAAAACCTAAAGGGAAAGGCCTAGCACCAAATTGCATTGGCCATCTGATCTAACTTCTGGAGGCAGTCAAAATGATCCTTAGAATTCTTCCCTACCTTATTCCTGTGCTGAGATACAGGCTGCTCCAACCTGCTGTAAAATGCTTGATTTCGAGAGTGAGCGAAACTAATGAAAACATTGTTGGGGTAAAACCTAAAGGGAAAGGCCTAGCACCAAATACAATTTGCCATCTGATCTAACTTCTGGAGGCAGTCAAAATGAGTATTTGAATTCTTCCCTACCTTATTCCTGTGCTGAGATACAGGCTGCTCCAACCTGCTGTAAAATGCTTGATTTCGAGAGTGAGCGAAACTAATGAAAACATTGTTGCGGTAAAACCTAAAGGGAAAGACCTAGCACCAAATACAATTTGCCATCTGATCTAACTTCTGGAGGCAGTCAAAATGAGTATTTGAATTCTTCCCTACCTTATTCCTGTGCTGAGATACAAGCTGCTCCAACCTGCAGTAAAATGCTTGATTTCAAGAGTGAGCGAAACTAATGAAAACATGGTTGGGGTAAAACCTAAAGGGAAAGGCCTAGCACCAAATACAATTTGCCATCTGATCTAACTTCTGGAGGCAGTCAAAATGAGTATTTGAATTCTTCCCTACCTTATTCCTGTGCTGAGATACAGGCTGCTCCAACCTGCTGTAAAATGCTTGATTTCGAGAGTGAGCGAAACTAATGAAAACATTGCTGGGGTAAAACCTAAAGGGAAAGACCAAGCAACAAATACAATTTGCCATCTGATCTAACTTCTGGAGGCAGTCAAAATGAGTATTTGAATTCTTCCCTACCTTATTCCTGTGCTGAGATACAGGCTGCTCCAACCTGCTGTAAAATGCTTGATTTCGAGAGTGAGCGAAACTAATGAAAACATTGTTGGGGTAAAACCTAAAGGGAAAGACCTAGCACCAAATACAATTTGCCATCTGATCTAACTTCTGGAGGCAGTCAAAATGAGTATTTGAATTCTTCCCTACCTTATTCCTGTGCTGAGATACAGGCTGCTCCAACCTGCTGTAAAATGCTTGATTTCGAGAGTGAGCGAAACTAATGAAAACATTGTTGGGGTAAAACCTAAAGGGAAAGACCTAGCTCCAAATTCCATTGGCCATCTGATCTAACTTCTGGAGGCAGTCAAAATGATCCTTAGAATTCTTCCCTACCTTATTCCTGTGCTGAGATACAGGCTGCTCCAACCTGCTGTAAAATGCTTGATTTCGAGAGTGAGCAAAACTAATGAAAACATTGTTGGGGTAAAACCTAAAGGGAAAGACCTAGCACCAAATCCAATTTGCCATCTGATCTAACTTCTGGAGGCAGTCAAAATGAGTATTTGAATTCTTCCCTACCTTATTCCTGTGCTGAGATACAGGCTGCTCCAACCTGCTGTAAAATGCTTGATTTCGAGAGTGAGCGAAACTAATGAAAACATTGTTGGGGTAAAACCTAAAGGGAAAGACCTAGCACCAAATACAATTTGCCATCTGATCTAACTTCTGGAGGCAGTCAAAATGAGTATTTGAATTCTTCCCTACCTTATTCCTGTGCTGAGATACAGGCTGCTCCAACCTGCTGTAAAATGCTTGATTTCGAGAGTGAGCGAAACTAATGAAAACATTGTTGGGGTAAAACCTAAAGGGAAAGACCTAGCACCAAATCCAATTTGCCATCTGATCTAACTTCTGGAGGCAGTCAAAATGAGTATTTGAATTCTTCCCTACCTTATTCCTGTGCTGAGATACAGGCTGCTCCAACCTGCTGTAAAATGCTTGATTTCGAGAGTGAGCGAAACTAATGAAAACATTGTTGGGGTAAAACCTAAAGGGAAAGGCCTAGCACCAAATTCCATTGGCCATCTGATCTAACTTCTGGAGGCAGTCAAAATGATCCTTAGAATTCTTCCCTACCTTATTCCTGTGCTGAGATACAGGCTGCTCCAACCTGCTGTAAAATGCTTGATTTCGAGAGTGAGCGAAACTAATGAAAACATTGTTGGGGTAAAACCTAAAGGGAAAGGCCTAGCACCAAATTGCATTGGCCATCTGATCTAACTTCTGGAGGCAGTCAAAATGATCCTTAGAATTCTTCCCTACCTTATTCCTGTGCTGAGATACAGGCTGCTCTAACCTGCTGTAAAATGCTTGATTTCGAGAGTGAGCGAAACTAATGAAAACATTGTTGGGGTAAAACCTAAAGGGAAAGACCTAGCACCAAATACAATTTGCCATCTGATCTAACTTCTGGAGGCAGTCAAAATGAGTATTTGAATTCTTCCCTACCTTATTCCTGTGCTGAGATACAGGCTGCTCCAACCTGCTGTAAAATGCTTGATTTCGAGAGTGAGCGAAACTAATGAAAACATTGTTGGGGTAAAACCTAAAGGGAAAGGCCTAGCACCAAATTCCGTTGGCCATCTGATCTAACTTCTGGAGGCAGTCAAAATGATCCTTAGAATTCTTCCCTACCTTATTCCTGTGCTGAGATACAGGCTGCTCCAACCTGCTGTAAAATGCTTGATTTCAAGAGTGATCGAAACTAATGAAAACATTGTTGGGGTAAAACCTAAAGGGAAAGACCTAGCACCAAATACAATTTGCCATCTGATCTAACTTCTGGAGGCAGTCAAAATGAGTATTTGAATTCTTCCCTACCTTATTCCTGTGCTGAGATACAGGCTGCTCCAACCTGCTGTAAAATGCTTGATTTCGAGAGTGAGCGAAACTAATGAAAACATTGTTGGGGTAAAACCTAAAGGGAAAGGCCTAGCACCAAATTGCATTGGCCATCTGATCTAACTTCTGGAGGCAGTCAAAATGAGTATTTGAATTCTTCCCTACCTTATTCCTGTGCTGAGATACAGGCTGCTCCAACCTGCTGTAAAATGCTTGATTTCAAGAGTGAGCGAAACTAATGAAAACATTGTTGGGGTAAAACCTAAAGGGAAAGGTTTAGCACCAAATTGCATTGGCCATCTGATCTAACTTCTGGAGGCAGTCAAAATGAGTATTTGAATTCTTCCCTACCTTATTCCTGTGCTGAGATACAGGCTGCTCCAACCTGCTGTAAAATGCTTGATTTCAAGAGTGATCGAAACTAATGAAAACATTGTTGGGGTAAAACCTAAAGGGAAAGAACTAGCACCAAATCCAATTTGCCATCTGATCTAACTTCTGGAGGCTGTCAAAATGATCCTTAGAATTCTTCCCTACCTTATTCCTGTGCTGAGATACAGGCTGCTCCAACCTGCTGTAAAATGCTTGATTTCGAGAGTGAGCAAAACTAATGAAAACATGGTTGGGGTAAAACCTAAAGGGAAAGGCCTAGCACCAAATTCCGTTGGCCATCTGATCTAACTTCTGGAGGCAGTCAAAATGAGTATTTGAATTCTTCCCTACCTTATTCCTGTGCTGAGATACAGGCTGCTCCAACCTGCTGTAAAATGCTTGATTTCGAGAGTGAGCGAAACTAATGAAAACATTGTTGCGGTAAAACCTAAAGGGAAAGACCTAGCACCAAATACAATTTGCCATCTGATCTAACTTCTGGAGGCAGTCAAAATGAGTATTTGAATTCTTCCCTACCTTATTCCTGTGCTGAGATACAAGCTGCTCCAACCTGCAGTAAAATGCTTGATTTCAAGAGTGAGCGAAACTAATGAAAACATGGTTGGGGTAAAACCTAAAGGGAAAGACCTAGCACCAAATACAATTTGCCATCTGATCTAACTTCTGGAGGCAGTCAAAATGAGTATTTGAATTCTTCCCTACCTTATTCCTGTGCTGAGATACAGGCTGCTCCAACCTGCTGTAAAATGCTTGATTTCGAGAGTGAGCGAAACTAATGAAAACATTGCTGGGGTAAAACCTAAAGGGAAAGACCAAGCAACAAATACAATTTGCCATCTGATCTAACTTCTGGAGGCAGTCAAAATGAGTATTTGAATTCTTCCCTACCTTATTCCTGTGCTGAGATACAGGCTGCTCCAACCTGCTGTAAAATGCTTGATTTCGAGAGTGAGCGAAACTAATGAAAACATTGTTGGGGTAAAACCTAAAGGGAAAGACCTAGCACCAAATACAATTTGCCATCTGATCTAACTTCTGGAGGCAGTCAAAATGAGTATTTGAATTCTTCCCTACCTTATTCCTGTGCTGAGATACAGGCTGCTCCAACCTGCTGTAAAATGCTTGATTTCGAGAGTGAGCGAAACTAATGAAAACATTGTTGGGGTAAAACCTAAAGGGAAAGACCTAGCACCAAATCCAATTTGCCATCTGATCTAACTTCTGGAGGCAGTCAAAATGATCCTTAGAATTCTTCCCTACCTTATTCCTGTGCTGAGATACAGGCTGCTCCAACCTGCTGTAAAATGCTTGATTTCGAGAGTGAGCAAAACTAATGAAAACATTGTTGGGGTAAAACCTAAAGGGAAAGGCCTAGCACCAAATCCAATTTGCCATCTGATCTAACTTCTGGAGGCAGTCAAAATGAGTATTTGAATTCTTCCCTACCTTATTCCTGTGCTGAGATACAGGCTGCTCCAACCTGCTGTAAAATGCTTGATTTCGAGAGTGAGCAAAACTAATGAAAACATTGTTGGGGTAAAACCTAAAGGGAAAGACCTAGCACCAAATCCAATTTGCCATCTGATCTAACTTCTGGAGGCAGTCAAAATGAGTATTTGAATTCTTCCCTACCTTATTCCTGTGCTGAGATACAGGCTGCTCCAACCTGCTGTAAAATGCTTGATTTCGAGAGTGAGCGAAACTAATGAAAACATTGTTGGGGTAAAACCTAAAGGGAAAGGCCTAGCACCAAATTCCATTGGCCATCTGATCTAACTTCTGGAGGCAGTCAAAATGATCCTTAGAATTCTTCCCTACCTTATTCCTGTGCTGAGATACAGGCTGCTCCAACCTGCTGTAAAATGCTTGATTTCGAGAGTGAGCGAAACTAATGAAAACATTGTTGGGGTAAAACCTAAAGGGAAAGGCCTAGCACCAAATTGCATTGGCCATCTGATCTAACTTCTGGAGGCAGTCAAAATGATCCTTAGAATTCTTCCCTACCTTATTCCTGTGCTGAGATACAGGCTGCTCTAACCTGCTGTAAAATGCTTGATTTCGAGAGTGAGCGAAACTAATGAAAACATTGTTGGGGTAAAACCTAAAGGGAAAGACCTAGCACCAAATACAATTTGCCATCTGATCTAACTTCTGGAGGCAGTCAAAATGAGTATTTGAATTCTTCCCTACCTTATTCCTGTGCTGAGATACAGGCTGCTCCAACCTGCTGTAAAATGCTTGATTTAGAGAGTGAGCGAAACTAATGAAAACATTGTTGGGGTAAAACCTAAAGGGAAAGGCCTAGCACCAAATTCCGTTGGCCATCTGATCTAACTTCTGGAGGCAGTCAAAATGATCCTTAGAATTCTTCCCTACCTTATTCCTGTGCTGAGATACAGGCTGCTCCAACCTGCTGTAAAATGCTTGATTTCAAGAGTGATCGAAACTAATGAAAACATTGTTGGGGTAAAACCTAAAGGGAAAGACCTAGCACCAAATACAATTTGCCATCTGATCTAACTTCTGGAGGCAGTCAAAATGAGTATTTGAATTCTTCCCTACCTTATTCCTGTGCTGAGATACAGGCTGCTCCAACCTGCTGTAAAATGCTTGATTTCGAGAGTGAGCGAAACTAATGAAAACATTGTTGGGGTAAAACCTAAAGGGAAAGGCCTAGCACCAAATTGCATTGGCCATCTGATCTAACTTCTGGAGGCAGTCAAAATGAGTATTTGAATTATTCCCTACCTTATTCCTGTGCTGAGATACAGGCTGCTCCAACCTGCTGTAAAATGCTTGATTTCAAGAGTGAGCGAAACTAATGAAAACATTGTTGGGGTAAAACCTAAAGGGAAAGGTTTAGCACCAAATTGCATTGGCCATCTGATCTAACTTCTGGAGGCAGTCAAAATGAGTATTTGAATTCTTCCCTACCTTATTCCTGTGCTGAGATACAGGCTGCTCCAACCTGCTGTAAAATGCTTGATTTCAAGAGTGATCGAAACTAATGAAAACATTGTTGGGGTAAAACCTAAAGGGAAAGACCTAGCACCAAATCCAATTTGCCATCTGATCTAACTTCTGGAGGCTGTCAAAATGATCCTTAGAATTCTTCCCTACCTTATTCCTGTGCTGAGATACAGGCTGCTCCAACCTGCTGTAAAATGCTTGATTTCGAGAGTGAGCAAAACTAATGAAAACATGGTTGGGGTAAAACCTAAAGGGAAAGGCCTAGCACCAAATTCCGTTGGCCATCTGATCTAACTTCTGGAGGCAGTCAAAATGATCCTTAGAATTCTTCCCTACCTTATTCCTGTGCTGAGATACAGGCTGCTCCAACCTGCTGTAAAATGCTTGATTTCGAGAGTGAGCGAAACCAATAAAAACATTGTTGGGGTAAAACCTAAAGGGAAAGGCCTAGCACCAAATACAATTTGCCATCTGATCTAACTTCTGGAGGCAGTCAAAATGAGTATTTGAATTCTTCCCTACCTTATTCCTGTGTTGAGATACAGGCTGCTCCAACCTGCTGTAAAATGCTTGATTTCGAGAGTGAGCGAAACTAATGAAAACATTGTTGGGGTAAAACCTAAAGGGAAAGGCCTAGCACCAAATACAATTTGCCATCTGATCTAACTTCTGGAGGCAGTCAAAATGAGTATTTGAATTCTTCCCTACCTTATTCCTGTGCTGAGATACAGGCTGATCCAACCTGCTGTAAAATGCTTGATTTCGAGAGTGAGCGAAACTAATGAAAACATTGTTGGGGTAAAACCTAAAGGGAAAGGCCTAGCACCAAATTCCATTGGCCATCTGATCTAACTTCTGGAGGCAGTCAAAATGAGTTTTTGAATTCTTCCCTACCTTATTCCTGTGCTGAGATACAGGCTGCTCCAACCTGCTGTAAAATGCTTGATTTCGAGAGTGAGCGAAACTAATGAAAACATTGTTGGGGTAAAACCTAAAGGGAAAGGCCTAGCACCAAATTGCATTGGCCATCTGATCTAACTTCTGGAGGCAGTCAAAATGAGTATTTGAATTCTTCCCTACCTTATTCCTGTGCTGAGATACAGGCTGCTCCAACCTGCTGTAAAATGCTTGATTTCGAGAGTGAGCGAAACTAATGAAAACATTGTTGGGGTAAAACCTAAAGGGAAAGACCTAGCACCAAATACAATTTGCCATCTGATCTAACTTCTGGAGGCAGTCAAAATGAGTATTTGAATTCTTCCCTACCTTATTCCTGTGCTGAGATACAGGCTGCTCCAACCTGCTGTAAAATGCTTGATTTAGAGAGTGAGCGAAACTAATGAAAACATTGTTGGGGTAAAACCTAAAGGGAAAGGCCTAGCACCAAATTCCGTTGGCCATCTGATCTAACTTCTGGAGGCAGTCAAAATGATCCTTAGAATTCTTCCCTACCTTATTCCTGTGCTGAGATACAGGCTGCTCCAACCTGCTGTAAAATGCTTGATTTCGAGAGTGAGCGAAACTAATGAAAACATTGTTGGGGTAAAACCTAAAGGGAAAGACCTAGCACCAAATACAATTTGCCATCTGATCTAACTTCTGGAGGCAGTCAAAATGAGTATTTGAATTCTTCCCTACCTTATTCCTGTGCTGAGATACAGGCTGCTCCAACCTGCTGTAAAATGCTTGATTTCGAGAGTGAGCGAAACTAATGAAAACATTGTTGGGGTAAAACCTAAAGGGAAAGGTTTAGCACCAAATTCCGTTGGCCATCTGATCTAACTTCTGGAGGCAGTCAAAATGATCCTTAGAATTCTTCCCTACCTTATTCCTGTGCTGAGATACAGGCTGCTCCAACCTGCTGTAAAATGCTTGATTTCGAGAGTGAGCGAAACTAATGAAAACATTGTTGGGGTAAAACCTAAAGGGAAAGGCCTAGCACCAAATTGCATTGGCCATCTGATCTAACTTCTGGAGGCAGTCAAAATGAGTATTTGAATTCTTCCCTACCTTATTCCTGTGCTGAGATACAGGCTGCTCCAACCTGCTGTAAAATGCTTGATTTCGAGAGTGAGCGAAACTAATGAAAACATTGTTGGGGTAAAACCTAAAGGGAAAGATCTAGCACCAAATACAATTTGCCATCTGATCTAACTTCTGGAGGCAGTCAAAATGAGTATTTGAATTCTTCCCTACCTTATTCCTGTGCTGAGATACAGGCTGCTCCAACCTGCTGTAAAATGCTTGATTTCGAGAGTGAGCGAAACTAATGAAAACATTGTTGGGGTAAAACCTAAAGGGAAAGGCCTAGCACCAAATTCCGTTGGCCATCTGATCTAACTTCTGGAGGCAGTCAAAATGATCCTTAGAATTCTTCCCTACCTTATTCCTGTGCTGAGATACAGGCTGCTCCAACCCGCTGTAAAATGCTTGATTTCGAGAGTGAGCGAAACTAATGAAAACATTGTTGGGGTAAAACCTAAAGGGAAAGGCCTAGCACCAAATTCCGTTGGCCATCTGATCTAACTTCTGGAGGCAGTCAAAATGATCCTTAGAATTCTTCCCTACCTTATTCCTGTGCTGAGATACAGGCTGCTCCAACCTGCTGTAAAATGCTTGATTTCGAGAGTGAGCGAAACCAATAAAAACATTGTTGGGGTAAAACCTAAAGGGAAAGGCCTAGCACCAAATTGCATTGGCCATCTGATCTAACTTCTGGAGGCAGTCAAAATGAGTATTTGAATTCTTCCCTACCTTATTCCTGTGCTGAGATACAGGCTGCTCCAACCTGCTGTAAAATGCTTGATTTCGAGAGTGAGCGAAACTAATGAAAACATGGTTGGGGTAAAACCTAAAGGGAAAGACCTAGCACCAAATACAATTTGCCATCTGATCTAACTTCTGGAGGCAGTCAAAATGATCCTTAGAATTCTTCCATACCTTATTCCTGTGCTGAGATACAGGCTGCTCCAACCTGCTGTAAAATGCTTGATTTCGAGAGTGAGCGAAACTAATGAAAACATGGTTGGGGTAAAACCTAAAGGGAAAGACCTAGCACCAAATACAATTTGCCATCTGATCTAACTTCTGGAGGCAGTCAAAATGATCCTTAGAATTCTTCCCTACCTTATTCCTGTGCTGAGATACAGGCTGCTCCAACCTGCTGTAAAATGCTTGATTTCGAGAGTGAGCAAAACTAATGAAAACATTGTTGGGGTAAAACCTAAAGGGAAAGACCTAGCACCAAATACAATTTGCCATCTGATCTAACTTCTGGAGGCAGTCAAAATGAGTATTTGAATTCTTCCCTACCTTATTCCTGTGCTGAGATACAGGCTGCTCCAACCTGCTGTAAAATGCTTGATTTCGAGAGTGAGCGAAACTAATGAAAACATTGTTGGGGTAAAACCTAAAGGGAAAGGCCTAGCACCAAATTCCATTGGCCATCTGATCTAACTTCTGGAGGCAGTCAAAATGAGTATTTGAATTCTTCCCTACCTTATTCCTGTGCTGAGATACAGGCTGCTCCAACCTGCTGTAAAATGCTTGATTTCGAGAGTGAGCGAAACTAATGAAAACATTGTTGGGGTAAAACCTAAAGGGAAAGGCCTAGCACCAAATTGCATTGGCCATCTGATCTAACTTCTGGAGGCAGTCAAAATGATCCTTAGAATTCTTCCCTACCTTATTCCTGTGCTGAGATACAGGCTGCTCCAACCTGCTGTAAAATGCTTGATTTCGAGAGTGAGCGAAACTAATGAAAACATTGTTGGGGTAAAACCTAAAGGGAAAGACCTAGCACCAAATCCAATTTGCCATCTGATCTAACTTCTGGAGGCAGTCAAAATGAGTATTTGAATTCTTCCCTACCTTATTCCTGTGCTGAGATACAGGCTGCTCCAACCTGCTGTAAAATGCTTGATTTCGAGAGTGAGCGAAACTAATGAAAACATTGTTGGGGTAAAACCTAAAGGGAAAGACCTAGCACCAAATACAATTTGCCATCTGATCTAACTTCTGGAGGCAGTCAAAATGAGTATTTGAATTCTTCCCTACCTTATTCCTGTGCTGAGATAGAGGCTGATCCAACCTGCTGTAAAATGCTTGATTTAGAGAGTGAGCGAAACTAATGAAAACATTGTTGGGGTAAAACCTAAAGGGAAAGGCCTAGCACCAAATTCCGTTGGCCATCTGATCTAACTTCTGGAGGCAGTCAAAATGATCCTTAGAATTCTTCCCTACCTTATTCCTGTGCTGAGATACAGGCTGCTCCAACCTGCTGTAAAATGCTTGATTTCGAGAGTGAGCAAAACTAATGAAAACATTATTGGGGTAAAAGCTAAAGGGAAAGGCCTAGCACCAAATTCCGTTGGCCATCTGATCTAACTTCAGGAGGCAGTCAAAATGATCCTTAGAATTCTTCCCTACCTTATTCCTGTGCTGAGATACAGGCTGCTCCAACCTGCTGTAAAATGCTTGATTTCGAGAGTGAGCGAAACTAATGAAAACATTGTTGGGGTAAAACCTAAAGGGAAAGGCCTAGCACCAAATTCCGTTGGCCATCTGATCTAACTTCAGGAGGCAGTCAAAATGATCCTTAGAATTCTTCCCTACCTTATTCCTGTGCTGAGATACAGGCTGCTCCAACCTGCTGTAAAATGCTTGATTTCGAGAGAGAGCAAAACTAATGAAAACATTGTTGGGGTAAAACCTAAAGGGAAAGACCTAGCACCAAATACAATTTGCCATCTGATCTAACTTCTGGAGGCAGTCAAAATGAGTATTTGAATTCTTCCCTACCTTATTCCTGTGCTGAGATACAGGCTGCTCCAACCTGCTCTAAAATGCTTGATTTCAAGAGTGAGCGAAACTAATGAAAACATGGTTGGGGTAAAACCTAAAGGGAAAGGTTTAGCACCAAATTGCATTGGCCATCTGATCTAACTTCTGGAGGCAGTCAAAATGAGTATTTGAATTCTTCCCTACCTTATTCCTGTGCTGAGATACAGGCTGCTCCAACCTGCTGTAAAATGCTTGATTTCGAGAGTGATCGAAACTAATGAAAACATTGTTGGGGTAAAACCTAAAGGGAAAGACCTAGCACCAAATCCAATTTGCCATCTGATCTAACTTCTGGAGGCAGTCAAAATGAGCATTTGAATTCTTCCCTACCTTATTCCTGTGCTGAGATACAGGCTGCTCCAACCTGCTGTAAAATGCTTGATTTCGAGAGTGAGCAAAACTAATGAAAACATTGTTGGGGTAAAACCTAAAGGGAAAGGCCTAGCACCAAATTCCATTGGCCATCTGATCTAACTTCTGGAGGCAGTCAAAATGAGTATTTGAATTCTTCCCTACCTTATTCCTGTGCTGAGATACAGGCTGCTCCAACCTGCTGTAAAATGCTTGATTTCGAGAGTGAGCGAAACTAATGAAAACATTGTTGGGGTAAAACCTAAAGGGAAAGGCCTAGCACCAAATACAATTTGCCATCTGATCTAACTTCTGGAGGCAGTCAAAATGAGTATTTGAATTCTTCCCTACCTTATTCCTGTGCTGAGATACAGGCTGATCCAACCTGCTGTAAAATGCTTGATTTCGAGAGTGAGCGAAACTAATGAAAACATTGTTGGGGTAAAACCTAAAGGGAAAGGCCTAGCACCAAATTCCGTTGGCCATCTGATCTAACTTCTGGAGGCAGTCAAAATGATCCTTAGAATTCTTCCCTACCTTATTCCTGTGCTGAGATACAGGCTGCTCCAACCTGCTGTAAAATGCTTGATTTCGAGACTGAGCAAAACTAATGAAAACATTGTTGGGGTAAAACCTAAAGGGAAAGGCCTAGCACCAAATTCCGTTGGCCATCTGATCTAACTTCAGGAGGCAGTCAAAATGATCCTTAGAATTCTTCCCTACCTTATTCCTGTGCTGAGATACAGGCTGCTCCAACCTGCTGTAAAATGCTTGATTTCGAGAGTGAGCGAAACTAATGAAAACATTGTTGGGGTAAAACCTAAAGGGAAAGGCCTAGCACCAAATTGCATTGGCCATCTGATCTAACTTCTGGAGGCAGTCAAAATGAGTATTTGAATTCTTCCCTACCTTATTCCTGTGCTGAGATACAGGCTGCTCCAACCTGCTGTAAAATGCTTGATTTCGAGAGTGAGCGAAACTAATGAAAACATTGTTGGGGTAAAACCTAAAGGGAAAGATCTAGCACCAAATACAATTTGCCATCTGATCTAACTTCTGGAGGCAGTCAAAATGAGTATTTGAATTCTTCCCTACCTTATTCCTGTGCTGAGATACAGGCTGCTCCAACCTGCTGTAAAATGCTTGATTTCGAGAGTGAGCAAAACTAATGAAAACATTGTTGGGGTAAAACCTAAAGGGAAAGACCTAGCACCAAATACAATTTGCCATCTGATCTAACTTCTGGAGGCAGTCAAAATGAGTATTTGAATTCTTCCCTACCTTATTCCTGTGCTGAGATACAGGCTGCTCCAACCTGCTCTAAAATGCTTGATTTCAAGAGTGAGCGAAACTAATGAAAACATGGTTGGGGTAAAACCTAAAGGGAAAGGTTTAGCACCAAATTGCATTGGCCATCTGATCTAACTTCTGGAGGCAGTCAAAATGAGTATTTGAATTCTTCCCTACCTTATTCCTGTGCTGAGATACAGGCTGCTCCAACCTGCTGTAAAATGCTTGATTTCGAGAGTGAGCGAAACTAATGAAAACATTGTTGGGGTAAAACCTAAAGGGAAAGATCTAGCACCAAATACAATTTGCCATCTGATCTAACTTCTGGAGGCAGTCAAAATGAGTATTTGAATTCTTCCCTACCTTATTCCTGTGCTGAGATACAGGCTGCTCCAACCTGCTGTAAAATGCTTGATTTCGAGAGTGAGCAAAACTAATGAAAACATTGTTGGGGTAAAACCTAAAGGGAAAGACCTAGCACCAAATACAATTTGCCATCTGATCTAACTTCTGGAGGCAGTCAAAATGAGTATTTGAATTCTTCCCTACCTTATTCCTGTGCTGAGATACAGGCTGCTCCAACCTGCTGTAAAATGCTTGATTTCGAGAGTGAGCGAAACTAATGAAAACATTGTTGGGGTAAAACCTAAAGGGAAAGGCCTAGCACCAAATTGCATTGGCCATCTGATCTAACTTCTGGAGGCAGTCAAAATGAGTATTTGAATTCTTCCCTACCTTATTCCTGTGCTGAGATACAGGCTGCTCCAACCTGCTGTAAAATGCTTGATTTCGAGAGTGAGCGAAACTAATGAAAACATTGTTGGGGTAAAACCTAAAGGGAAAGATCTAGCACCAAATACAATTTGCCATCTGATCTAACTTCTGGAGGCAGTCAAAATGAGTATTTGAATTCTTCCCTACCTTATTCCTGTGCTGAGATACAGGCTGCTCCAACCTGCTGTAAAATGCTTGATTTCGAGAGTGAGCAAAACTAATGAAAACATTGTTGGGGTAAAACCTAAAGGGAAAGACCTAGCACCAAATACAATTTGCCATCTGATCTAACTTCTGGAGGCAGTCAAAATGAGTATTTGAATTCTTCCCTACCTTATTCCTGTGCTGAGATACAGGCTGCTCCAACCTGCTCTAAAATGCTTGATTTCAAGAGTGAGCGAAACTAATGAAAACATGGTTGGGGTAAAACCTAAAGGGAAAGGTTTAGCACCAAATTGCATTGGCCATCTGATCTAACTTCTGGAGGCAGTCAAAATGAGTATTTGAATTCTTCCCTACCTTATTCCTGTGCTGAGATACAGGCTGCTCCAACCTGCTGTAAAATGCTTGATTTCGAGAGTGAGCGAAACTAATGAAAACATTGTTGGGGTAAAACCTAAAGGGAAAGACCTAGCACCAAATCCAATTTGCCATCTGATCTAACTTCTGGAGGCAGTCAAAATGAGTATTTGAATTCTTCCCTACCTTATTCCTGTGCTGAGATACAGGCTGCTCCAACCTGCTGTAAAATGCTTGATTTCGAGAGTGAGCGAAACTAATGAAAACATTGTTGGGGTAAAACCTAAAGGGAAAGGCCTAGCACCAAATTGCATTGGCCATCTGATCTAACTTCTGGAGGCAGTCAAAATGATCCTTAGAATTCTTCCCTACCTTATTCCTGTGCTGAGATACAGGCTGCTCCAACCTGCTGTAAAATGCTTGATTTCGAGAGTGAGCGAAACTAATGAAAACATGGTTGGGGTAAAACCTAAAGGGAAAGGCCTAGCACGAAATTCCATTGGCCATCTGATCTAACTTCTGGAGGCAGTCAAAATGAGTATTTGAATTCTTCCCTACCTTATTCCTGTGCTGAGATACAGGCTGCTCCAACCTGCTGTAAAATGCTTGATTTCGAGAGTGATCGAAACTAATGAAAACATTGTTGGGGTAAAACCTAAAGGGAAAGGCCTAGCACCAAATACAATTTGCCATCTGATCTCACTTCTGGAGGCAGTCAAAATGATCCTTAGAATTCTTCCCTACCTTATTCCTGTGCTGAGATACAGGCTGCTCCAACCTGCTGTAAAATGCTTGATTTCGAGAGTGAGCGAAACTAATGAAAACATTGTTGGGGTAAAACCTAAAGGGAAAGACCTAGCACCAAATACAATTTGCCATCTGATCTCACTTCTGGAGGCAGTCAAAATGAGTATTTGAATTCTTCCCTACCTTATTCCTGTGCTGAGATACAGGCTGCTCCAACCTGCTGTAAAATGCTTGATTTCGAGAGTGAGCGAAACTAATGAAAACATTGTTGGGGTAAAACCTAAAGGGAAAGGCCTAGCACCAAATTGCATTGGCCATCTGATCTAACTTCTGGAGGCAGTCAAAATGATCCTTAGAATTCTTCCCTACCTTATTCCTGTGCTGAGATACAGGCTGGTCCAACCTGCTGTAAAATGCTTGATTTCGAGAGTGAGCGAAACTAATGAAAACATTGTTGGGGTAAAACCTAAAGGGAAAGGCCTAGCACCAAATACAATTTGCCATCTGATCTAACTTCTGGAGGCAGTCAAAATGAGTATTTGAATTCTTCCCTACCTTATTCCTGTGCTGAGATACAGGCTGCTCCAACCTGCTGTAAAATGCTTGATTTCGAGAGTGAGCGAAACTAATGAAAACATTGTTGCGGTAAAACCTAAAGGGAAAGACCTAGCACCAAATACAATTTGCCATCTGATCTAACTTCTGGAGGCAGTCAAAATGAGTATTTGAATTCTTCCCTACCTTATTCCTGTGCTGAGATACAAGCCGCTCCAACCTGCAGTAAAATGCTTGATTTCAAGAGTGAGCGAAACTAATGAAAACATTGTTGGGGTAAAACCTAAAGGGAAAGACCTAGCACCAAATACAATTTGCCATCTGATCTAACTTCTGGAGGCAGTCAAAATGAGTATTTGAATTCTTCCCTACCTTATTCCTGTGCTGAGATACAGGCTGCTCCAACCTGCTGTAAAATGCTTGATTTCGAGAGTGAGCGAAACTAATGAAAACATTGCTGGGGTAAAACCTAAAGGGAAAGACCAAGCAACAAATACAATTTGCCATCTGATCTAACTTCTGGAGGCAGTCAAAATGAGTATTTGAATTCTTCCCTACCTTATTCCTGTGCTGAGATACAGGCTGCTCCAACCTGCTGTAAAATGCTTGATTTCGAGAGTGAGCGAAACTAATGAAAACATTGTTGGGGTAAAACCTAAAGGGAAAGACCTAGCACCAAATACAATTTGCCATCTGATCTAACTTCTGGAGGCAGTCAAAATGAGTATTTGAATTCTTCCCTACCTTATTCCTGTGCTGAGATACAGGCTGCTCCAACCTGCTGTAAAATGCTTGATTTCGAGAGTGAGCGAAACTAATGAAAACATTGTTGGGGTAAAACCTAAAGGGAAAGGCCTAGCACCAAATTGCATTGGCCATCTGATCTAACTTCTGGAGGCAGTCAAAATGATCCTTAGAATTCTTCCCTACCTTATTCCTGTGCTGAGATACAGGCTGCTCCAACCTGCTGTAAAATGCTTGATTTCGAGAGTGAGCGAAACTAATGAAAACATTGCTGGGGTAAAACCTAAAGGGAAAGACCTAGCACCAAATACAATTTGCCATCTGATCTAACTTCTGGAGGCAGTCAAAATGAGTATTTGAATTCTTCCCTACCTTATTCCTGTGCTGAGATACAGGCTGCTCCAACCTGCTGTAAAATGCTTGATTTCGAGAGTGAGCGAAACTAATGAAAACATTGTTGGGGTAAAACCTAAAGGGAAAGACCTAGCACCAAATACAATTTGCCATCTGATCTAACTTCTGGAGGCAGTCAAAATGAGTATTTGAATTCTTCCCTACCTTATTCCTGTGCTGAGATACAGGCTGCTCC
Source organism: Melanerpes formicivorus (assembly GCF_026170545.1). Taxonomy (NCBI): domain Eukaryota; kingdom Metazoa; phylum Chordata; class Aves; order Piciformes; family Picidae; genus Melanerpes; species Melanerpes formicivorus. Next base: position 153,585 of record NW_027142748.1, on the reverse strand, counting down.
AACCTGCTGTAAAATGCTTGATTTCGAGAGTGAGCGAAACTAATGAAAACATTGCTGGGGTAAAACCTAAAGGGAAAGACCAAGCAACAAATACAATTTGCCATCTGATCTAACTTCTGGAGGCAGTCAAAATGAGTATTTGAATTCTTCCCTACCTTATTCCTGTGCTGAGATACAGGCTGCTCCAACCTGCTGTAAAATGCTTGATTTCGAGAGTGAGCGAAACTAATGAAAACATTGTTGGGGTAAAACCTAAAGGGAAAGACCTAGCACCAAATACAATTTGCCATCTGATCTAACTTCTGGAGGCAGTCAAAATGAGTATTTGAATTCTTCCCTACCTTATTCCTGTGCTGAGATACAGGCTGCTCCAACCTGCTGTAAAATGCTTGATTTCGAGAGTGAGCGAAACTAATGAAAACATTGTTGGGGTGAAACCTAAAGGGAAAGACCTAGCTCCAAATTCCATTGGCCATCTGATCTAACTTCTGGAGGCAGTCAAAATGATCCTTAGAATTCTTCCCTACCTTATTCCTGTGCTGAGATACAGGCTGCTCCAACCTGCTGTAAAATGCTTGATTTCGAGAGTGAGCGAAACTAATGAAAACATTGCTGGGGTAAAACCTAAAGGGAAAGACCTAGCACCAAATACAATTTGCCATCTGATCTAACTTCTGGAGGCAGTCAAAATGAGTATTTGAATTCTTCCCTACCTTATTCCTGTGCTGAGATACAGGCTGCTCCAACCTGCTGTAAAATGCTTGATTTCGAGAGTGAGCGAAACTAATGAAAACATTGTTGGGGTAAAACCTAAAGGGAAAGACCTAGCACCAAATACAATTTGCCATCTGATCTAACTTCTGGAGGCAGTCAAAATGAGTATTTGAATTCTTCCCTACCTTATTCCTGTGCTGAGATACAGGCTGCTCCAACCTGCTGTAAAATGCTTGATTTCAAGAATGATCGAAACTAATGAAAACATTGATGGGGTAAAACCTAAAGGGAAAGACCTAGCACCAAATACAATTTGCCATCTGATCTAACTTCTGGAGGCAGTCAAAATGAGTATTTGAATTCTTCCCTACCTTATTCCTGTGCTGAGATACAGGCTGCTCCAACCTGCTGTAAAATGCTTGATTTCGAGAGTGAGCGAAACTAATGCAAACATGGTTGGGGTAAAACCTAAAGGGAAAGACCTAGCACCAAATACAATTTGCCATCTGATCTAACTTCTGGAGGCAGTCAAAATGAGTATTTGAATTCTTCCCTACCTTATTCCTGTGCTGAGATACAGGCTGCTCCAACCTGCTGTAAAATGCTTGATTTCGAGAGTGAGCGAAACTAATGAAAACATTGTTGGGGTAAAACCTAAAGGGAAAGACCTAGCACCAAATACAATTTGCCATCTGATCTAACTTCTGGAGGCAGTCAAAATGAGTATTTGAATTCTTCCCTACCTTATTCCTGTGCTGAGATACAGGCTGCTCCAACCTGCTGTAAAATGCTTGATTTCGAGAGTGAGCAAAACTAATGAAAACATTGTTGGGGTAAAACCTAAAGGGAAAGACCTAGCACCAAATCCAATTTGCCATCTGATCTAACTTCTGGAGGCAGTCAAAATGAGTATTTGAATTCTTCCCTACCTTATTCATGTGCTGAGATACAGGCTGCTCCAACCTGCTGTAAAATGCTTGATTTCGAGAGTGAGCGAAACTAATGAAAACATTGTTGGGGTAAAACCTAAAGGGAAAGGCCTAGCACCAAATTCCATTCGCCATCTGATCTAACTTCTGGAGGCAGTCAAAATGATCCTTAGAATTCTTCCCTACCTTATTCCTGTGCTGAGATACAGGCTGCTCCAACCTGCTGTAAAATGCTTGATTTCGAGAGTGAGCGAAACTAATGAAAACATTGTTGGGGTAAAACCTAAAGGGAAAGGCCTAGCACCAAATTGCATTGGCCATCTGATCTAACTTCTGGAGGCAGTCAAAATGATCCTTAGAATTCTTCCCTACCTTACTCCTGTGCTGAGATACAGGCTGCTCTAACCTGCTGTAAAATGCTTGATTTCGAGAGTGAGCGAAACTAATGAAAACATTGTTGGGGTAAAACCTAAAGGGAAAGACCTAGCACCAAATACAATTTGCCATCTGATCTAACTTCTGGAGGCAGTCAAAATGAGTATTTGAATTCTTCCCTACCTTATTCCTGTGCTGAGATACAGGCTGCTCCAACCTGCTGTAAAATGCTTGATTTCGAGAGTGAGCGAAACTAATGAAAACATTGTTGGGGTAAAACCTAAAGGGAAAGGCCTAGCACCAAATTGCATTGGCCATCTGATCTAACTTCTGGAGGCAGTCAAAATGATCCTTAGAATTCTTCCCTACCTTATTCCTGTGCTGAGATACAGGCTGCTCCAACCTGCTGTAAAATGCTTGATTTCAAGAGTGATCGAAACTAATGAAAACATTGTTGGGGTAAAACCTAAAGGGAAAGACCTAGCACCAAATACAATTTGCCATCTGATCTAACTTCTGGAGGCAGTCAAAATGAGTATTTGAATTCTTCCCTACCTTATTCCTGTGCTGAGATACAGGCTGCTCCAACCTGCTGTAAAATGCTTGATTTCGAGAGTGAGCGAAACTAATGAAAACATTGTTGGGGTAAAACCTAAAGGGAAAGGCCTAGCACCAAATTGCATTGGCCATCTGATCTAACTTCTGGAGGCAGTCAAAATGAGTATTTGAATTCTTCCCTACCTTATTCCTGTGCTGAGATACAGGCTGCTCCAACCTGCTGTAAAATGCTTGATTTCAAGAGTGAGCGAAACTAATGAAAACATTGTTGGGGTAAAACCTAAAGGGAAAGGTTTAGCACCAAATTGCATTGGCCATCTGATCTAACTTCTGGAGGCAGTCAAAATGAGTATTTGAATTCTTCCCTACCTTATTCCTGTGCTGAGATACAGGCTGCTCCAACCTGCTGTAAAATGCTTGATTTCAAGAGTGATCGAAACTAATGAAAACATTGTTGGGGTAAAACCTAAAGGGAAAGACCTAGCACCAAATACAATTTGCCATCTGATCTAACTTCTGGAGGCTGTCAAAATGATCCTTAGAATTCTTCCCTACCTTATTCCTGTGCTGAGATACAGGCTGCTCCAACCTGCTGTAAAATGCTTGATTTCAAGACTGAGCAAAACTAATGAAAACATGGTTGGGGTAAAACCTAAAGGGAAAGGCCTAGCACCAAATTCCGTTGGCCATCTGATCTAACTTCTGGAGGCAGTCAAAATGAGTATTTGAATTCTTCCCTACCTTATTCCTGTGCTGAGATACAGGCTGCTCCAACCTGCTGTAAAATGCTTGATTTCGAGAGTGAGCGAAACTAATGAAAACATTGTTGGGGTAAAACCTAAAGGGAAAGGCCTAGCACCAAATTCCATTGGCCATCTGATCTAACTTCTGGAGGCAGTCAAAATGATCCTTAGAATTCTTCCCTACCTTATTCCTGTGCTGAGATACAGGCTGCTCCAACCTGCTGTAAAATGCTTGATTTCGAGAGTGAGCGAAACTAATGAAAACATTGTTGGGGTAAAACCTAAAGGGAAAGGCCTAGCACCAAATTGCATTGGCCATCTGATCTAACTTCTGGAGGCAGTCAAAATGATCCTTAGAATTCTTCCCTACCTTATTCCTGTGCTGAGATACAGGCTGCTCTAACCTGCTGTAAAATGCTTGATTTCGAGAGTGAGCGAAACTAATGAAAACATGGTTGGGGTAAAACCTAAAGGGAAAGGCCTAGCACCAAATACAATTTGCCATCTGATCTAACTTCTGGAGGCAGTCGAAATGAGTATTTGAATTCTTCCCTACCTTATTCCTGTGCTGAGATACAGGCTGCTCCAACCTGCTGTAAAATGCTTGATTTAGAGAGTGAGCGAAACTAATGAAAACATTGTTGGGGTAAAACCTAAAGGGAAAGGCCTAGCACCAAATTGCATTGGCCATCTGATCTAACTTCTGGAGGCAGTCAAAATGATCCTTAGAATTCTTCCCTACCTTATTCCTGTGCTGAGATACAGGCTGCTCCAACCTGCTGTAAAATGCTTGATTTCAAGAGTGATCGAAACTAATGAAAACATTGTTGGGGTAAAACCTAAAGGGAAAGACCTAGCACCAAATACAATTTGCCATCTGATCTAACTTCTGGAGGCAGTCAAAATGAGTATTTGAATTCTTCCCTACCTTATTCCTGTGCTGAGATACAGGCTGCTCCAACCTGCTGTAAAATGCTTGATTTCGAGAGTGAGCGAAACTAATGAAAACATTGTTGGGGTAAAACCTAAAGGGAAAGGCCTAGCACCAAATTGCATTGGCCATCTGATCTAACTTCTGGAGGCAGTCAAAATGAGTATTTGAATTCTTCCCTACCTTATTCCTGTGCTGAGATACAGGCTGCTCCAACCTGCTGTAAAATGCTTGATTTCAAGAGTGAGCGAAACTAATGAAAACATTGTTGGGGTAAAACCTAAAGGGAAAGGTTTAGCACCAAATTGCATTGGCCATCTGATCTAACTTCTGGAGGCAGTCAAAATGAGTATTTGAATTCTTCCCTACCTTATTCCTGTGCTGAGATACAGGCTGCTCCAACCTGCTGTAAAATGCTTGATTTCAAGAGTGATCGAAACTAATGAAAACATTGTTGGGGTAAAACCTAAAGGGAAAGACCTAGCACCAAATACAATTTGCCATCTGATCTAACTTCTGGAGGCTGTCAAAATGATCCTTAGAATTCTTCCCTACCTTATTCCTGTGCTGAGATACAGGCTGCTCCAACCTGCTGTAAAATGCTTGATTTCAAGAGTGAGCAAAACTAATGAAAACATGGTTGGGGTAAAACCTAAAGGGAAAGGCCTAGCACCAAATTCCGTTGGCCATCTGATCTAACTTCTGGAGGCAGTCAAAATGAGTATTTGAATTCTTCCCTACCTTATTCCTGTGCTGAGATACAGGCTGCTCCAACCTGCTGTAAAATGCTTGATTTCGAGAGTGAGCGAAACTAATGAAAACATTGTTGGGGTAAAACCTAAAGGGAAAGGCCTAGCACCAAATTGCATTGGCCATCTGATCTAACTTCTGGAGGCAGTCAAAATGATCCTTAGAATTCTTCCCTACCTTATTCCTGTGCTGAGATACAGGCTGCTCCAACCTGCTGTAAAATGCTTGATTTCAAGAGTGATCGAAACTAATGAAAACATTGTTGGGGTAAAACCTAAAGGGAAAGACCTAGCACCAAATACAATTTGCCATCTGATCTAACTTCTGGAGGCAGTCAAAATGAGTATTTGAATTCTTCCCTACCTTATTCCTGTGCTGAGATACAGGCTGCTCCAACCTGCTGTAAAATGCTTGATTTCGAGAGTGAGCGAAACTAATGAAAACATTGTTGGGGTAAAACCTAAAGGGAAAGGCCTAGCACCAAATTGCATTGGCCATCTGATCTAACTTCTGGAGGCAGTCAAAATGAGTATTTGAATTCTTCCCTACCTTATTCCTGTGCTGAGATACAGGCTGCTCCAACCTGCTGTAAAATGCTTGATTTCAAGAGTGAGCGAAACTAATGAAAACATTGTTGGGGTAAAACCTAAAGGGAAAGGTTTAGCACCAAATTGCATTGGCCATCTGATCTAACTTCTGGAGGCAGTCAAAATGAGTATTTGAATTCTTCCCTACCTTATTCCTGTGCTGAGATACAGGCTGCTCCAACCTGCTGTAAAATGCTTGATTTCAAGAGTGATCGAAACTAATGAAAACATTGTTGGGGTAAAACCTAAAGGGAAAGACCTAGCACCAAATACAATTTGCCATCTGATCTAACTTCTGGAGGCTGTCAAAATGATCCTTAGAATTCTTCCCTACCTTATTCCTGTGCTGAGATACAGGCTGCTCCAACCTGCTGTAAAATGCTTGATTTCAAGAGTGAGCAAAACTAATGAAAACATGGTTGGGGTAAAACCTAAAGGGAAAGGCCTAGCACCAAATTCCGTTGGCCATCTGATCTAACTTCTGGAGGCAGTCAAAATGAGTATTTGAATTCTTCCCTACCTTATTCCTGTGCTGAGATACAGGCTGCTCCAACCTGCTGTAAAATGCTTGATTTCGAGAGTGAGCGAAACTAATGAAAACATTGTTGGGGTAAAACCTAAAGGGAAAGGCCTAGCACCAAATTCCATTGGCCATCTGATCTAACTTCTGGAGGCAGTCAAAATGATCCTTAGAATTCTTCCCTACCTTATTCCTGTGCTGAGATACAGGCTGCTCCAACCTGCTGTAAAATGCTTGATTTCGAGAGTGAGCGAAACTAATGAAAACATTGTTGGGGTAAAACCTAAAGGGAAAGGCCTAGCACCAAATTGCATTGGCCATCTGATCTAACTTCTGGAGGCAGTCAAAATGATCCTTAGAATTCTTCCCTACCTTATTCCTGTGCTGAGATACAGGCTGCTCTAACCTGCTGTAAAATGCTTGATTTCGAGAGTGAGCGAAACTAATGAAAACATTGTTGGGGTAAAACCTAAAGGGAAAGGCCTAGCACCAAATACAATTTGCCATCTGATCTAACTTCTGGAGGCAGTCGAAATGAGTATTTGAATTCTTCCCTACCTTATTCCTGTGCTGAGATACAGGCTGCTCCAACCTGCTGTAAAATGCTTGATTTAGAGAGTGAGCGAAACTAATGAAAACATTGTTGGGGTAAAACCTAAAGGGAAAGGCCTAGCACCAAATTGCATTGGCCATCTGATCTAACTTCTGGAGGCAGTCAAAATGATCCTTAGAATTCTTCCCTACCTTATTCCTGTGCTGAGATACAGGCTGCTCCAACCTGCTGTAAAATGCTTGATTTCAAGAGTGATCGAAACTAATGAAAACATTGTTGGGGTAAAACCTAAAGGGAAAGACCTAGCACCAAATACAATTTGCCATCTGATCTAACTTCTGGAGGCAGTCAAAATGAGTATTTGAATTCTTCCCTACCTTATTCCTGTGCTGAGATACAGGCTGCTCCAACCTGCTGTAAAATGCTTGATTTCGAGAGTGAGCGAAACTAATGAAAACATTGTTGGGGTAAAACCTAAAGGGAAAGGCCTAGCACCAAATTGCATTGGCCATCTGATCTAACTTCTGGAGGCAGTCAAAATGAGTATTTGAATTCTTCCCTACCTTATTCCTGTGCTGAGATACAGGCTGCTCCAACCTGCTGTAAAATGCTTGATTTCAAGAGTGAGCGAAACTAATGAAAACATTGTTGGGGTAAAACCTAAAGGGAAAGGTTTAGCACCAAATTGCATTGGCCATCTGATCTAACTTCTGGAGGCAGTCAAAATGAGTATTTGAATTCTTCCCTACCTTATTCCTGTGCTGAGATACAGGCTGCTCCAACCTGCTGTAAAATGCTTGATTTCAAGAGTGATCGAAACTAATGAAAACATTGTTGGGGTAAAACCTAAAGGGAAAGACCTAGCACCAAATACAATTTGCCATCTGATCTAACTTCTGGAGGCTGTCAAAATGATCCTTAGAATTCTTCCCTACCTTATTCCTGTGCTGAGATACAGGCTGCTCCAACCTGCTGTAAAATGCTTGATTTCAAGAGTGAGCAAAACTAATGAAAACATGGTTGGGGTAAAACCTAAAGGGAAAGGCCTAGCACCAAATTCCGTTGGCCATCTGATCTAACTTCTGGAGGCAGTCAAAATGAGTATTTGAATTCTTCCCTACCTTATTCCTGTGCTGAGATACAGGCTGCTCCAACCTGCTGTAAAATGCTTGATTTCGAGAGTGAGCGAAACTAATGAAAACATTGTTGGGGTAAAACCTAAAGGGAAAGACCTAGCACCAAATACAATTTGCCATCTGATCTAACTTCTGGAGGCAGTCAAAATGAGTATTTGAATTCTTCCCTACCTTATTCCTGTGCTGAGATACAGGCTGATCCAACCTGCTGTAAAATGCTTGATTTCGAGAGTGAGCGAAACTAATGAAAACATTGTTGGGGTAAAACCTAAAGGGAAAGGCCTAGCACCAAATTCCGTTGGCCATCTGATCTAACTTCTGGAGGCAGTCAAAATGATCCTTAGAATTCTTCCCTACCTTATTCCTGTGTTGAGATACAGGCTGCTCCAACCTGCTGTAAAATGCTTGATTTCGAGAGTGAGCAAAACTAATGAAAACATTGTTGGGGTAAAACCTAAAGGGAAAGACTTAGCACCAAATACAATTTGCCATCTGATCTAACTTCTGGAGGCAGTCAAAATGAGTATTTGAATTCTTCCCTACCTTATTCCTGTGCTGAGATACAGGCTGCTCCAACCTGCTGTAAAATGCTTGATTTCGAGAGTGAGCGAAACTAATGAAAACATTGTTGGGGTAAAACCTAAAGGGAAAGGCCTAGCACCAAATTCCGTTGGCCATCTGATCTAACTTCTGGAGGCAGTCAAAATGATCCTTAGAATTCTTCCCTACCTTATTCCTGTGCTGAGATACAGGCTGCTCCAACCTGCTGTAAAATGCTTGATTTCGAGAGTGAGCGAAACTAATGAAAACATTGTTGGGGTAAAACCTAAAGGGAAAGGCCTAGCACCAAATTGCATTGGCCATCTGATCTAACTTCTGGAGGCAGTCAAAATGAGTATTTGAATTCTTCCCTACCTTATTCCTGTGCTGAGATACAGGCTGCTCCAACCTGCTGTAAAATGCTTGATTTCGAGAGTGAGCGAAACTAATGAAAACATTGTTGGGGTAAAACCTAAAGGGAAAGATCTAGCACCAAATACAATTTGCCATCTGATCTAACTTCTGGAGGCAGTCAAAATGAGTATTTGAATTCTTCCCTACCTTATTCCTGTGCTGAGATACAGGCTGCTCCAACCTGCTGTAAAATGCTTGATTTCGAGAGTGAGCGAAACTAATGAAAACATTGTTGGGGTAAAACCTAAAGGGAAAGGCCTAGCTCCAAATTCCGTTGGCCATCTGATCTAACTTCTGGAGGCAGTCAAAATGATCCTTAGAATTCTTCCCTACCTTATTCCTGTGCTGAGATACAGGCTGCTCCAACCCGCTGTAAAATGCTTGATTTCGAGAGTGAGCGAAACTAATGAAAACATTGTTGGGGTAAAACCTAAAGGGAAAGGCCTAGCACCAAATTCCGTTGGCCATCTGATCTAACTTCTGGAGGCAGTCAAAATGAGTATTTGAATTCTTCCCTACCTTATTCCTGTGTTGAGATACAGGCTGCTCCAACCTGCTGTAAAATGCTTGATTTCGAGAGTGAGTGAAACCAATAAAAACATTGTTGGGGTAAAACCTAAAGGGAAAGGCCTAGCACCAAATTGCATTGGCCATCTGATCTAACTTCTGGAGGCAGTCAAAATGAGTATTTGAATTCTTCCCTACCTTATTCCTGTGCTGAGATACAGGCTGCTCCAACCTGCTGTAAAATGCTTGATTTCGAGAGTGAGCGAAAGTAATGAAAACATGGTTGGGGTAAAACCTAAAGGGAAAGACCTAGCACCAAATACAATTTGCCATCTGATCTAACTTCTGGAGGCAGTCAAAATGATCCTTAGAATTCTTCCATACCTTATTCCTGTGCTGAGATACAGGCTGCTCCAACCTGCTGTAAAATGCTTGATTTCGAGAGTGAGCGAAACTAATGAAAACATGGTTGGGGTAAAACCTAAAGGGAAAGACCTAGCACCAAATACAATTTGCCATCTGATCTAACTTCTGGAGGCAGTCAAAATGATCCTTAGAATTCTTCCCTACCTTATTCCTGTGCTGAGATACAGGCTGCTCCAACCTGCTGTAAAATGCTTGATTTCGAGAGTGAGCGAAACTAATGAAAACATTGTTGGGGTAAAACCTAAAGGGAAAGACCTAGCACCAAATACAATTTGCCATCTGATCTAACTTCTGGAGGCAGTCAAAATGAGTATTTGAATTCTTCCCTACCTTATTCCTGTGCTGAGATACAGGCTGCTCCAACCTGCTGTAAAATGCTTGATTTCGAGAGTGAGCGAAACTAATGAAAACATTTTTGGGGTAAAACCTAAAGGGAAAGACCTAGCACCAAATACAATTTGCCATCTGATCTAACTTCTGGAGGCAGTCAAAATGAGTATTTGAATTCTTCCCTACCTTATTCCTGTGCTGAGATACAGGCTGATCCAACCTGCTGTAAAATGCTTGATTTAGAGAGTGAGCGAAACTAATGAAAACATTGTTGGGGTAAAACCTAAAGGGAAAGGCCTAGCACCAAATTCCGTTGGCCATCTGATCTAACTTCTGGAGGCAGTCAAAATGATCCTTAGAATTCTTCCCTACCTTATTCCTGTGCTGAGATACAGGCTGCTCCAACCTGCTGTAAAATGCTTGATTTCGAGAGTGAGCAAAACTAATGAAAACATTGTTGGGGTAAAACCTAAAGGGAAAGGCCTAGCACCAAATTCCGTTGGCCATCTGATCTAACTTCAGGAGGCAGTCAAAATGATCCTTAGAATTCTTCCCTACCTTATTCCTGTGCTGAGATACAGGCTGCTCCAACCTGCTGTAAAATGCTTGATTTCGAGAGTGAGCGAAACTAATGAAAACATTGTTGGGGTAAAACCTAAAGGGAAAGATCTAGCACCAAATACAATTTGCCATCTGATCTAACTTCTGGAGGCAGTCAAAATGAGTATTTGAATTCTTCCCTACCTTATTCCTGTGCTGAGATACAGGCTGCTCCAACCTGCTGTAAAATGCTTGATTTCGAGAGTGAGCAAAACTAATGAAAACATTGTTGGGGTAAAACCTAAAGGGAAAGACCTAGCACCAAATACAATTTGCCATCTGATCTAACTTCTGGAGGCAGTCAAAATGAGTATTTGAATTCTTCCCTACCTTATTCCTGTGCTGAGATACAGGCTGCTCCAACCTGCTCTAAAATGCTTGATTTCAAGAGTGAGCGAAACTAATGAAAACATGGTTGGGGTAAAACCTAAAGGGAAAGGTTTAGCACCAAATTGCATTGGCCATCTGATCTAACTTCTGGAGGCAGTCAAAATGAGTATTTGAATTCTTCCCTACCTTATTCCTGTGCTGAGATACAGGCTGCTCCAACCTGCTGTAAAATGCTTGATTTCGAGAGTGATCGAAACTAATGAAAACATTGTTGGGGTAAAACCTAAAGGGAAAGACCTAGCACCAAATCCAATTTGCCATCTGATCTAACTTCTGGAGGCAGTCAAAATGAGTATTTGAATTCTTCCCTACCTTATTCCTGTGCTGAGATACAGGCTGCTCCAACCTGCTGTAAAATGCTTGATTTCGAGAGTGAGCGAAACTAATGAAAACATTGTTGGGGTAAAACCTAAAGGGAAAGGCCTAGCACCAAATTGCATTGGCCATCTGATCTAACTTCTGGAGGCAGTCAAAATGATCCTTAGAATTCTTCCCTACCTTATTCCTGTGCTGAGATACAGGCTGCTCCAACCTGCTGTAAAATGCTTGATTTCGAGAGTGATCGAAACTAATGAAAACATGGCTGGGGTAAAACCTAAAGGGAAAGGCCTAGCACGAAATTCCATTGGCCATCTGATCTAACTTCTGGAGGCAGTCAAAATGAGTATTTGAATTCTTCCCTACCTTATTCCTGTGCTGAGATACAGGCTGCTCCAACCTGCTGTAAAATGCTTGATTTCGAGAGTGAGCAAAACTAATGAAAACATTGTTGGGGTAAAACCTAAAGGGAAAGGCCTAGCACCAAATTCCGTTGGCCATCTGATCTAACTTCTGGAGGCAGTCAAAATGATCCTTAGAATTCTTCCCTACCTTATTCCTGTGCTGAGATACAGGCTGCTCCAACCTGCTGTAAAATGCTTGATTTCGAGAGTGAGCAAAACTAATGAAAACATTGTTGGGGTAAAACCTAAAGGGAAAGACTTAGCACCAAATACAATTTGCCATCTGATCTAACTTCTGGAGGCAGTCAAAATGAGTATTTGAATTCTTCCCTACCTTATTCCTGTGCTGAGATACAGGCTGCTCCAACCTGCTGTAAAATGCTTGATTTCGAGAGTGAGCGAAACTAATGAAAACATTGTTGGGGTAAAACCTAAAGGGAAAGGCCTAGCACCAAATTCCGTTGGCCATCTGATCTAACTTCTGGAGGCAGTCAAAATGATCCTTAGAATTCTTCCCTACCTTATTCCTGTGCTGAGATACAGGCTGCTCCAACCTGCTGTAAAATGCTTGATTTCGAGAGTGAGCGAAACTAATGAAAACATTGTTGGGGTAAAACCTAAAGGGAAAGGCCTAGCACCAAATTGCATTGGCCATCTGATCTAACTTCTGGAGGCAGTCAAAATGAGTATTTGAATTCTTCCCTACCTTATTCCTGTGCTGAGATACAGGCTGCTCCAACCTGCTGTAAAATGCTTGATTTCGAGAGTGAGCGAAACTAATGAAAACATTGTTGGGGTAAAACCTAAAGGGAAAGATCTAGCACCAAATACAATTTGCCATCTGATCTAACTTCTGGAGGCAGTCAAAATGAGTATTTGAATTCTTCCCTACCTTATTCCTGTGCTGAGATACAGGCTGCTCCAACCTGCTGTAAAATGCTTGATTTCGAGAGTGAGCGAAACTAATGAAAACATTGTTGGGGTAAAACCTAAAGGGAAAGGCCTAGCACCAAATTCCGTTGGCCATCTGATCTAACTTCTGGAGGCAGTCAAAATGATCCTTAGAATTCTTCCCTACCTTATTCCTGTGCTGAGATACAGGCTGCTCCAACCCTCTGTAAAATACTTGATTTCGAGAGTGAGCGAAACTAATGAAAACATTGTTGGGGTAAAACCTAAAGGGAAAGGCCTAGCACCAAATTCCGTTGGCCATCTGATCTAACTTCTGGAGGCAGTCAAAATGAGTATTTGAATTCTTCCCTACCTTATTCCTGTGTTGAGATACAGGCTGCTCCAACCTGCTGTAAAATGCTTGATTTCGAGAGTGAGCGAAACCAATAAAAACATTGTTGGGGTAAAACCTAAAGGGAAAGGCCTAGCACCAAATTGCATTGGCCATCTGATCTAACTTCTGGAGGCAGTCAAAATGAGTATTTGAATTCTTCCCTACCTTATTCCTGTGCTGAGATACAGGCTGCTCCAACCTGCTGTAAAATGCTTGATTTCGAGAGTGAGCGAAACTAATGAAAACATGGTTGGGGTAAAACCTAAAGGGAAAGACCTAGCACCAAATACAATTTGCCATCTGATCTAACTTCTGGAGGCAGTCAAAATGATCCTTAGAATTCTTCCATACCTTATTCCTGTGCTGAGATACAGGCTGCTCCAACCTGCTGTAAAATGCTTGATTTCGAGAGTGAGCGAAACTAATGAAAACATGGTTGGGGTAAAACCTAAAGGGAAAGACCTAGCACCAAATACAATTTGCCATCTGATCTAACTTCTGGAGGCAGTCAAAATGATCCTTAGAATTCTTCCCTACCTTATTCCTGTGCTGAGATACAGGCTGCTCCAACCTGCTGTAAAATGCTTGATTTCGAGAGTGAGCAAAACTAATGAAAACATTGTTGGGGTAAAACCTAAAGGGAAAGACCTAGCACCAAATACAATTTGCCATCTGATCTAACTTCTGGAGGCAGTCAAAATGAGTATTTGAATTCTTCCCTACCTTATTCCTGTGCTGAGATACAGGCTGCTCCAACCTGCTGTAAAATGCTTGATTTCGAGAGTGAGCGAAACTAATGAAAACATTGTTGGGGTAAAACCTAAAGGGAAAGGCCTAGCACCAAATTGCATTGGCCATCTGATCTAACTTCTGGAGGCAGTCAAAATGAGTATTTGAATTCTTCCCTACCTTATTCCTCTGCTGAGATACAGGCTGCTCCAACCTGCTGTAAAATGCTTGATTTCGAGAGTGAGCGAAACTAATGAAAACATTGTTGGGGTAAAACCTAAAGGGAAAGGCCTAGCACCAAATTGCATTGGCCATCTGATCTAACTTCTGGAGGCAGTCAAAATGATCCTTAGAATTCTTCCCTACCTTATTCCTGTGCTGAGATACAGGCTGCTCCAACCTGCTGTAAAATGCTTGATTTCGAGAGTGAGCGAAACTAATGAAAACATTGTTGGGGTAAAACCTAAAGGGAAAGACCTAGCACCAAATCCAATTTGCCATCTGATCTAACTTCTGGAGGCAGTCAAAATGAGTATTTGAATTCTTCCCTACCTTATTCCTGTGCTGAGATACAGGCTGCTCCAACCTGCTGTAAAATGCTTGATTTCGAGAGTGAGCGAAACTAATGAAAACATTGTTGGGGTAAAACCTAAAGGGAAAGACCTAGCACCAAATACAATTTGCCATCTGATCTAACTTCTGGAGGCAGTCAAAATGAGTATTTGAATTCTTCCCTACCTTATTCCTGTGCTGAGATACAGGCTGATCCAACCTGCTGTAAAATGCTTGATTTAGAGAGTGAGCGAAACTAATGAAAACATTGTTGGGGTAAAACCTAAAGGGAAAGGCCTAGCACCAAATTCCGTTGGCCATCTGATCTAACTTCTGGAGGCAGTCAAAATGATCCTTAGAATTCTTCCCTACCTTATTCCTGTGCTGAGATACAGGCTGCTCCAACCTGCTGTAAAATGCTTGATTTCGAGAGTGAGCAAAACTAATGAAAACATTGTTGGGGTAAAACCTAAAGGGAAAGGTTTAGCACCAAATTGCATTGGCCATCTGATCTAACTTCAGGAGGCAGTCAAAATGATCCTTAGAATTCTTCCCTACCTTATTCCTGTGCTGAGATACAGGCTGCTCCAACCTGCTGTAAAATGCTTGATTTCGAGAGTGAGCGAAACTAATGAAAACATTGTTGGGGTAAAACCTAAAGGGAAAGATCTAGCACCAAATACAATTTGCCATCTGATCTAACTTCTGGAGGCAGTCAAAATGAGTATTTGAATTCTTCCCTACCTTATTCCTGTGCTGAGATACAGGCTGCTCCAACCTGCTGTAAAATGCTTGATTTCGAGAGTGAGCAAAACTAATGAAAACATTGTTGGGGTAAAACCTAAAGGGAAATACCTAGCACCAAATACAATTTGCCATCTGATCTAACTTCTGGAGGCAGTCAAAATGAGTATTTGAATTCTTCCCTACCTTATTCCTGTGCTGAGATACAGGCTGCTCCAACCTGCTCTAAAATGCTTGATTTCAAGAGTGTGCGAAACTAATGAAAACATGGTTGGGGTAAAACCTAAAGGGAAAGGTTTAGCACCAAATTGCATTGGCCATCTGATCTAACTTCTGGAGGCAGTCAAAATGAGTATTTGAATTCTTCCCTACCTTATTCCTGTGCTGAGATACAGGCTGCTCCAACCTGCTGTAAAATGCTTGATTTCGAGAGTGAGCGAAACTAATGAAAACATTGTTGGGGTAAAACCTAAAGGGAAAGGCCTAGCACCAAATTGCATTGGCCATCTGATCTAACTTCTGGAGGCAGTCAAAATGATCCTTAGAATTCTTCCCTACCTTATTCCTGTGCTGAGATACAGGCTGCTCCAACCTGCTGTAAAATGCTTGATTTCGAGAGTGAGCGAAAGTAATGAAAACATGGTTGGGGTAAAACCTAAAGGGAAAGACCTAGCACCAAATCCAATTTGCCATCTGATCTAACTTCTGGAGGCAGTCAAAATGAGTATTTGAATTCTTCCCTACCTTATTCCTGTGCTGAGATACAGGCTGCTCCAACCTGCTGTAAAATGCTTGATTTCGAGAGTGAGCGAAACTAATGAAAACATTGTTGGGGTAAAACCTAAAGGGAAAGACCTAGCACCAAATACAATTTGCCATCTGATCTAACTTCTGGAGGCAGTCAAAATGAGTATTTGAATTCTTCCCTACCTTATTCCTGTGCTGAGATAGAGGCTGATCCAACCTGCTGTAAAATGCTTGATTTAGAGAGTGAGCGAAACTAATGAAAACATTGTTGGGGTAAAACCTAAAGGGAAAGGCCTAGCACCAAATTCCGTTGGCCATCTGATCTAACTTCTGGAGGCAGTCAAAATGATCCTTAGAATTCTTCCCTACCTTATTCCTGTGCTGAGATACAGGCTGCTCCAACCTGCTGTAAAATGCTTGATTTCGAGAGTGAGCAAAACTAATGAAAACATTGTTGGGGTAAAACCTAAAGGGAAAGGCCTAGCACCAAATTCCGTTGGCCATCTGATCTAACTTCTGGAGGCAGTCAAAATGAGTATTTGAATTCTTCCCTACCTTATTCCTGTGTTGAGATACAGGCTGCTCCAACCTGCTGTAAAATGCTTGATTTCGAGAGTGAGCGAAACCAATAAAAACATTGTTGGGGTAAAACCTAAAGGGAAAGGCCTAGCACCAAATTGCATTGGCCATCTGATCTAACTTCTGGAGGCAGTCAAAATGAGTATTTGAATTCTTCCCTACCTTATTCCTGTGCTGAGATACAGGCTGCTCCAACCTGCTGTAAAATGCTTGATTTCGAGAGTGAGCGAAACTAATGAAAACATGGTTGGGGTAAAACCTAAAGGGAAAGACCTAGCACCAAATACAATTTGCCATCTGATCTAACTTCTGGAGGCAGTCAAAATGATCCTTAGAATTCTTCCATACCTTATTCCTGTGCTGAGATACAGGCTGCTCCAACCTGCTGTAAAATGCTTGATTTCGAGAGTGAGCGAAACTAATGAAAACATGGTTGGGGTAAAACCTAAAGGGAAAGACCTAGCACCAAATACAATTTGCCATCTGATCTAACTTCTGGAGGCAGTCAAAATGATCCTTAGAATTCTTCCCTACCTTATTCCTGTGCTGAGATACAGGCTGCTCCAACCTGCTGTAAAATGCTTGATTTCGAGAGTGAGCAAAACTAATGAAAACATTGTTGGGGTAAAACCTAAAGGGAAAGACCTAGCACCAAATACAATTTGCCATCTGATCTAACTTCTGGAGGCAGTCAAAATGAGTATTTGAATTCTTCCCTACCTTATTCCTGTGCTGAGATACAGGCTGCTCCAACCTGCTGTAAAATGCTTGATTTCGAGAGTGAGCGAAACTAATGAAAACATTGTTGGGGTAAAACCTAAAGGGAAAGGCCTAGCACCAAATTGCATTGGCCATCTGATCTAACTTCTGGAGGCAGTCAAAATGAGTATTTGAATTCTTCCCTACCTTATTCCTGTGCTGAGATACAGGCTGCTCCAACCTGCTGTAAAATGCTTGATTTCGAGAGTGAGCGAAACTAATGAAAACATTGTTGGGGTAAAACCTAAAGGGAAAGGCCTAGCACCAAATTGCATTGGCCATCTGATCTAACTTCTGGAGGCAGTCAAAATGATCCTTAGAATTCTTCCCTACCTTATTCCTGTGCTGAGATACAGGCTGCTCCAACCTGCTGTAAAATGCTTGATTTCGAGAGTGAGCGAAACTAATGAAAACATTGTTGGGGTAAAACCTAAAGGGAAAGACCTAGCACCAAATCCAATTTGCCATCTGATCTAACTTCTGGAGGCAGTCAAAATGAGTATTTGAATTCTTCCCTACCTTATTCCTGTGCTGAGATACAGGCTGCTCCAACCTGCTGTAAAATGCTTGATTTCGAGAGTGAGCGAAACTAATGAAAACATTGTTGGGGTAAAACCTAAAGGGAAAGACCTAGCACCAAATACAATTTGCCATCTGATCTAACTTCTGGAGGCAGTCAAAATGAGTATTTGAATTCTTCCCTACCTTATTCCTGTGCTGAGATACAGGCTGATCCAACCTGCTGTAAAATGCTTGATTTAGAGAGTGAGCGAAACTAATGAAAACATTGTTGGGGTAAAACCTAAAGGGAAAGGCCTAGCACCAAATTCCGTTGGCCATCTGATCTAACTTCTGGAGGCAGTCAAAATGATCCTTAGAATTCTTCCCTACCTTATTCCTGTGCTGAGATACAGGCTGCTCCAACCTGCTGTAAAATGCTTGATTTCGAGAGTGAGCAAAACTAATGAAAACATTGTTGGGGTAAAACCTAAAGGGAAAGGTTTAGCACCAAATTGCATTGGCCATCTGATCTAACTTCAGGAGGCAGTCAAAATGATCCTTAGAATTCTTCCCTACCTTATTCCTGTGCTGAGATACAGGCTGCTCCAACCTGCTGTAAAATGCTTGATTTCGAGAGTGAGCGAAACTAATGAAAACATTGTTGGGGTAAAACCTAAAGGGAAAGATCTAGCACCAAATTGCATTGGCCATCTGATCTAACTTCTGGAGGCAGTCAAAATGAGTATTTGAATTCTTCCCTACCTTATTCCTGTGCTGAGATACAGGCTGCTCCAACCTGCTGTAAAATGCTTGATTTCGAGAGTGAGCGAAACTAATGAAAACATTGTTGGGGTAAAACCTAAAGGGAAAGGCCTAGCACCAAATTGCATTGGCCATCTGATCTAACTTCTGGAGGCAGTCAAAATGAGTATTTGAATTCTTCCCTACCTTATTCCTGTGCTGAGATACAGGCTGCTCCAACCTGCTGTAAAATGCTTGATTTCGAGAGTGAGCGAAACTAATGAAAACATTGTTGGGGTAAAACCTAAAGGGAAAGGCCTAGCACCAAATTGCATTGGCCATCTGATCTAACTTCTGGAGGCAGTCAAAATGATCCTTAGAATTCTTCCCTACCTTATTCCTGTGCTGAGATACAGGCTGCTCCAACCTGCTGTAAAATGCTTGATTTCGAGAGTGAGCGAAACTAATGAAAACATTGTTGGGGTAAAACCTAAAGGGAAAGACCTAGCACCAAATCCAATTTGCCATCTGATCTAACTTCTGGAGGCAGTCAAAATGAGTATTTGAATTCTTCCCTACCTTATTCCTGTGCTGAGATACAGGCTGCTCCAACCTGCTGTAAAATGCTTGATTTCGAGAGTGAGCGAAACTAATGAAAACATTGTTGGGGTAAAACCTAAAGGGAAAGACCTAGCACCAAATACAATTTGCCATCTGATCTAACTTCTGGAGGCAGTCAAAATGAGTATTTGAATTCTTCCCTACCTTATTCCTGTGCTGAGATAGAGGCTGATCCAACCTGCTGTAAAATGCTTGATTTAGAGAGTGAGCGAAACTAATGAAAACATTGTTGGGGTAAAACCTAAAGGGAAAGGCCTAGCACCAAATTCCGTTGGCCATCTGATCTAACTTCTGGAGGCAGTCAAAATGATCCTTAGAATTCTTCCCTACCTTATTCCTGTGCTGAGATACAGGCTGCTCCAACCTGCTGTAAAATGCTTGATTTCGAGAGTGAGCAAAACTAATGAAAACATTGTTGGGGTAAAACCTAAAGGGAAAGGCCTAGCACCAAATTCCGTTGGCCATCTGATCTAACTTCAGGACGCAGTCAAAATGATCCTTAGAATTCTTCCCTACCTTATTCCTGTGCTGAGATACAGGCTGCTCCAACCTGCTGTAAAATGCTTGATTTCGAGAGTGAGCGAAACTAATGAAAACATTGTTGGGGTAAAACCTAAAGGGAAAGATCTAGCACCAAATACAATTTGCCATCTGATCTAACTTCTGGAGGCAGTCAAAATGAGTATTTGAATTCTTCCCTACCTTATTCCTGTGCTGAGATACAGGCTGCTCCAACCTGCTGTAAAATGCTTGATTTCGAGAGTGAGCAAAACTAATGAAAACATTGTTGGGGTAAAACCTAAAGGGAAAGACCTAGCACCAAATACAATTTGCCATCTGATCTAACTTCTGGAGGCAGTCAAAATGAGTATTTGAATTCTTCCCTACCTTATTCCTGTGCTGAGATACAGGCTGCTCCAACCTGCTCTAAAATGCTTGATTTCAAGAGTGAGCGAAACTAATGAAAACATGGTTGGGGTAAAACCTAAAGGGAAAGGTTTAGCACCAAATTGCATTGGCCATCTGATCTAACTTCTGGAGGCAGTCAAAATGAGTATTTGAATTCTTCCCTACCTTATTCCTGTGCTGAGATACAGGCTGCTCCAACCTGCTGTAAAATGCTTGATTTCGAGAGTGATCGAAACTAATGAAAACATTGTTGGGGTAAAACCTAAAGGGAAAGACCTAGCACCAAATCCAATTTGCCATCTGATCTAACTTCTGGAGGCAGTCAAAATGAGTATTTGAATTCTTCCCTACCTTATTCCTGTGCTGAGATACAGGCTGCTCCAACCTGCTGTAAAATGCTTGATTTCGAGAGTGAGCGAAACTAATGAAAACATTGTTGGGGTAAAACCTAAAGGGAAAGGCCTAGCACCAAATTGCATTGGCCATCTGATCTAACTTCTGGAGGCAGTCAAAATGATCCTTAGAATTCTTCCCTACCTTATTCCTGTGCTGAGATACAGGCTGCTCCAACCTGCTGTAAAATGCTTGATTTCGAGAGTGATCGAAACTAATGAAAACATTGTTGGGGTAAAACCTAAAGGGAAAGGCCTAGCACGAAATTCCATTGGCCATCTGATCTAACTTCTGGAGGCAGTCAAAATGAGTATTTGAATTCTTCCCTACCTTATTCCTGTGCTGAGATACAGGCTGCTCCAACCTGCTGTAAAATGCTTGATTTCGAGAGTGAGCAAAACTAATGAAAACATTGTTGGGGTAAAACCTAAAGGGAAAGGCCTAGCACCAAATTCCATTGGCCATCTGATCTAACTTCTGGAGGCAGTCAAAATGAGTATTTGAATTCTTCCCTACCTTATTCCTGTGCTGAGATACAGGCTGCTCCAACCTGCTGTAAAATGCTTGATTTCGAGAGTGAGTGAAACTAATGAAAACATTGTTGGGGTAAAACCTAAAGGGAAAGACCTAGCACCAAATTGCATTGGCCATCTGATCTAACTTCTGGAGGCAGTCAAAATGAGTATTTGAATTCTTCCCTACCTTATTCCTGTGCTGAGATACAGGCTGCTCCAACCTGCTGTAAAATGCTTGATTTCGAGAGTGAGCGAAACTAATGAAAACATTGTTGGGGTAAAACCTAAAGGGAAAGACCTAGCACCAAATACAATTTGCCATCTGATCTAACTTCTGGAGGCAGTCAAAATGATCCTTAGAATTCTTCCCTACCTTATTCCTGTGCTGAGATACAGGCTGCTCCAACCTGCTGTAAAATGCTTGATTTCGAGAGTGAGCGAAACTAATGAAAACATTGTTGGGGTAAAACCTAAAGGGAAAGGCCTAGCACCAAATTGCATTGGCCATCTGATCTAACTTCTGGAGGCAGTCAAAATGAGTATTTGAATTCTTCCCTACCTTATTCCTGTGCTGAGATACAGGCTGCTCCAACCTGCTGTAAAATGCTTGATTTCGAGAGTGAGCGAAACTAATGAAAACATTGTTGGGGTAAAACCTAAAGGGAAAGATCTAGCACCAAATACAATTTGCCATCTGATCTAACTTCTGGAGGCAGTCAAAATGAGTATTTGAATTCTTCCCTACCTTATTCCTGTGCTGAGATACAGGCTGCTCCAACCTGCTGTAAAATGCTTGATTTCGAGAGTGAGCGAAACTAATGAAAACATTGTTGGGGTAAAACCTAAAGGGAAAGGCCTAGCACCAAATTCCGTTGGCCATCTGATCTAACTTCTGGAGGCAGTCAAAATGATCCTTAGAATTCTTCCCTACCTTATTCCTGTGCTGAGATACAGGCTGCTCCAACCCTCTGTAAAATACTTGATTTCGAGAGTGAGCGAAACTAATGAAAACATTGTTGGGGTAAAACCTAAAGGGAAAGGCCTAGCACCAAATTCCGTTGGCCATCTGATCTAACTTCTGGAGGCAGTCAAAATGAGTATTTGAATTCTTCCCTACCTTATTCCTGTGTTGAGATACAGGCTGCTCCAACCTGCTGTAAAATGCTTGATTTCGAGAGTGAGCGAAACCAATAAAAACATTGTTGGGGTAAAACCTAAAGGGAAAGGCCTAGCACCAAATTGCATTGGCCATCTGATCTAACTTCTGGAGGCAGTCAAAATGAGTATTTGAATTCTTCCCTACCTTATTCCTGTGCTGAGATACAGGCTGCTCCAACCTGCTGTAAAATGCTTGATTTCGAGAGTGAGCGAAACTAATGAAAACATGGTTGGGGTAAAACCTAAAGGGAAAGACCTAGCACCAAATACAATTTGCCATCTGATCTAACTTCTGGAGGCAGTCAAAATGATCCTTAGAATTCTTCCATACCTTATTCCTGTGCTGAGATACAGGCTGCTCCAACCTGCTGTAAAATGCTTGATTTCGAGAGTGAGCGAAACTAATGAAAACATGGTTGGGGTAAAACCTAAAGGGAAAGACCTAGCACCAAATACAATTTGCCATCTGATCTAACTTCTGGAGGCAGTCAAAATGATCCTTAGAATTCTTCCCTACCTTATTCCTGTGCTGAGATACAGGCTGCTCCAACCTGCTGTAAAATGCTTGATTTCGAGAGTGAGCAAAACTAATGAAAACATTGTTGGGGTAAAACCTAAAGGGAAAGACCTAGCACCAAATACAATTTGCCATCTGATCTAACTTCTGGAGGCAGTCAAAATGAGTATTTGAATTCTTCCCTACCTTATTCCTGTGCTGAGATACAGGCTGCTCCAACCTGCTGTAAAATGCTTGATTTCGAGAGTGAGCGAAACTAATGAAAACATTGTTGGGGTAAAACCTAAAGGGAAAGGCCTAGCACCAAATTGCATTGGCCATCTGATCTAACTTCTGGAGGCAGTCAAAATGAGTATTTGAATTCTTCCCTACCTTATTCCTCTGCTGAGATACAGGCTGCTCCAACCTGCTGTAAAATGCTTGATTTCGAGAGTGAGCGAAACTAATGAAAACATTGTTGGGGTAAAACCTAAAGGGAAAGGCCTAGCACCAAATTGCATTGGCCATCTGATCTAACTTCTGGAGGCAGTCAAAATGATCCTTAGAATTCTTCCCTACCTTATTCCTGTGCTGAGATACAGGCTGCTCCAACCTGCTGTAAAATGCTTGATTTCGAGAGTGAGCGAAACTAATGAAAACATTGTTGGGGTAAAACCTAAAGGGAAAGACCTAGCACCAAATCCAATTTGCCATCTGATCTAACTTCTGGAGGCAGTCAAAATGAGTATTTGAATTCTTCCCTACCTTATTCCTGTGCTGAGATACAGGCTGCTCCAACCTGCTGTAAAATGCTTGATTTCGAGAGTGAGCGAAACTAATGAAAACATTGTTGGGGTAAAACCTAAAGGGAAAGACCTAGCACCAAATACAATTTGCCATCTGATCTAACTTCTGGAGGCAGTCAAAATGAGTATTTGAATTCTTCCCTACCTTATTCCTGTGCTGAGATACAGGCTGATCCAACCTGCTGTAAAATGCTTGATTTAGAGAGTGAGCGAAACTAATGAAAACATTGTTGGGGTAAAACCTAAAGGGAAAGGCCTAGCACCAAATTCCGTTGGCCATCTGATCTAACTTCTGGAGGCAGTCAAAATGATCCTTAGAATTCTTCCCTACCTTATTCCTGTGCTGAGATACAGGCTGCTCCAACCTGCTGTAAAATGCTTGATTTCGAGAGTGAGCAAAACTAATGAAAACATTGTTGGGGTAAAACCTAAAGGGAAAGGTTTAGCACCAAATTGCATTGGCCATCTGATCTAACTTCAGGAGGCAGTCAAAATGATCCTTAGAATTCTTCCCTACCTTATTCCTGTGCTGAGATACAGGCTGCTCCAACCTGCTGTAAAATGCTTGATTTCGAGAGTGAGCGAAACTAATGAAAACATTGTTGGGGTAAAACCTAAAGGGAAAGATCTAGCACCAAATACAATTTGCCATCTGATCTAACTTCTGGAGGCAGTCAAAATGAGTATTTGAATTCTTCCCTACCTTATTCCTGTGCTGAGATACAGGCTGCTCCAACCTGCTGTAAAATGCTTGATTTCGAGAGTGAGCAAAACTAATGAAAACATTGTTGGGGTAAAACCTAAAGGGAAATACCTAGCACCAAATACAATTTGCCATCTGATCTAACTTCTGGAGGCAGTCAAAATGAGTATTTGAATTCTTCCCTACCTTATTCCTGTGCTGAGATACAGGCTGCTCCAACCTGCTCTAAAATGCTTGATTTCAAGAGTGTGCGAAACTAATGAAAACATGGTTGGGGTAAAACCTAAAGGGAAAGGTTTAGCACCAAATTGCATTGGCCATCTGATCTAACTTCTGGAGGCAGTCAAAATGAGTATTTGAATTCTTCCCTACCTTATTCCTGTGCTGAGATACAGGCTGCTCCAACCTGCTGTAAAATGCTTGATTTCGAGAGTGAGCGAAACTAATGAAAACATTGTTGGGGTAAAACCTAAAGGGAAAGGCCTAGCACCAAATTGCATTGGCCATCTGATCTAACTTCTGGAGGCAGTCAAAATGATCCTTAGAATTCTTCCCTACCTTATTCCTGTGCTGAGATACAGGCTGCTCCAACCTGCTGTAAAATGCTTGATTTCGAGAGTGAGCGAAACTAATGAAAACATTGTTGGGGTAAAACCTAAAGGGAAAGACCTAGCACCAAATCCAATTTGCCATCTGATCTAACTTCTGGAGGCAGTCAAAATGAGTATTTGAATTCTTCCCTACCTTATTCCTGTGCTGAGATACAGGCTGCTCCAACCTGCTGTAAAATGCTTGATTTCGAGAGTGAGCGAAACTAATGAAAACATTGTTGGGGTAAAACCTAAAGGGAAAGACCTAGCACCAAATACAATTTGCCATCTGATCTAACTTCTGGAGGCAGTCAAAATGAGTATTTGAATTCTTCCCTACCTTATTCCTGTGCTGAGATAGAGGCTGATCCAACCTGCTGTAAAATGCTTGATTTAGAGAGTGAGCGAAACTAATGAAAACATTGTTGGGGTAAAACCTAAAGGGAAAGGCCTAGCACCAAATTCCGTTGGCCATCTGATCTAACTTCTGGAGGCAGTCAAAATGATCCTTAGAATTCTTCCCTACCTTATTCCTGTGCTGAGATACAGGCTGCTCCAACCTGCTGTAAAATGCTTGATTTCGAGAGTGAGCAAAACTAATGAAAACATTGTTGGGGTAAAACCTAAAGGGAAAGGCCTAGCACCAAATTCCGTTGGCCATCTGATCTAACTTCTGGAGGCAGTCAAAATGAGTATTTGAATTCTTCCCTACCTTATTCCTGTGTTGAGATACAGGCTGCTCCAACCTGCTGTAAAATGCTTGATTTCGAGAGTGAGCGAAACCAATAAAAACATTGTTGGGGTAAAACCTAAAGGGAAAGGCCTAGCACCAAATTGCATTGGCCATCTGATCTAACTTCTGGAGGCAGTCAAAATGAGTATTTGAATTCTTCCCTACCTTATTCCTGTGCTGAGATACAGGCTGCTCCAACCTGCTGTAAAATGCTTGATTTCGAGAGTGAGCGAAACTAATGAAAACATGGTTGGGGTAAAACCTAAAGGGAAAGACCTAGCACCAAATACAATTTGCCATCTGATCTAACTTCTGGAGGCAGTCAAAATGATCCTTAGAATTCTTCCATACCTTATTCCTGTGCTGAGATACAGGCTGCTCCAACCTGCTGTAAAATGCTTGATTTCGAGAGTGAGCGAAACTAATGAAAACATGGTTGGGGTAAAACCTAAAGGGAAAGACCTAGCACCAAATACAATTTGCCATCTGATCTAACTTCTGGAGGCAGTCAAAATGATCCTTAGAATTCTTCCCTACCTTATTCCTGTGCTGAGATACAGGCTGCTCCAACCTGCTGTAAAATGCTTGATTTCGAGAGTGAGCAAAACTAATGAAAACATTGTTGGGGTAAAACCTAAAGGGAAAGACCTAGCACCAAATACAATTTGCCATCTGATCTAACTTCTGGAGGCAGTCAAAATGAGTATTTGAATTCTTCCCTACCTTATTCCTGTGCTGAGATACAGGCTGCTCCAACCTGCTGTAAAATGCTTGATTTCGAGAGTGAGCGAAACTAATGAAAACATTGTTGGGGTAAAACCTAAAGGGAAAGGCCTAGCACCAAATTGCATTGGCCATCTGATCTAACTTCTGGAGGCAGTCAAAATGAGTATTTGAATTCTTCCCTACCTTATTCCTGTGCTGAGATACAGGCTGCTCCAACCTGCTGTAAAATGCTTGATTTCGAGAGTGAGCGAAACTAATGAAAACATTGTTGGGGTAAAACCTAAAGGGAAAGGCCTAGCACCAAATTGCATTGGCCATCTGATCTAACTTCTGGAGGCAGTCAAAATGATCCTTAGAATTCTTCCCTACCTTATTCCTGTGCTGAGATACAGGCTGCTCCAACCTGCTGTAAAATGCTTGATTTCGAGAGTGAGCGAAACTAATGAAAACATTGTTGGGGTAAAACCTAAAGGGAAAGACCTAGCACCAAATCCAATTTGCCATCTGATCTAACTTCTGGAGGCAGTCAAAATGAGTATTTGAATTCTTCCCTACCTTATTCCTGTGCTGAGATACAGGCTGCTCCAACCTGCTGTAAAATGCTTGATTTCGAGAGTGAGCGAAACTAATGAAAACATTGTTGGGGTAAAACCTAAAGGGAAAGACCTAGCACCAAATACAATTTGCCATCTGATCTAACTTCTGGAGGCAGTCAAAATGAGTATTTGAATTCTTCCCTACCTTATTCCTGTGCTGAGATACAGGCTGATCCAACCTGCTGTAAAATGCTTGATTTAGAGAGTGAGCGAAACTAATGAAAACATTGTTGGGGTAAAACCTAAAGGGAAAGGCCTAGCACCAAATTCCGTTGGCCATCTGATCTAACTTCTGGAGGCAGTCAAAATGATCCTTAGAATTCTTCCCTACCTTATTCCTGTGCTGAGATACAGGCTGCTCCAACCTGCTGTAAAATGCTTGATTTCGAGAGTGAGCAAAACTAATGAAAACATTGTTGGGGTAAAACCTAAAGGGAAAGGTTTAGCACCAAATTGCATTGGCCATCTGATCTAACTTCAGGAGGCAGTCAAAATGATCCTTAGAATTCTTCCCTACCTTATTCCTGTGCTGAGATACAGGCTGCTCCAACCTGCTGTAAAATGCTTGATTTCGAGAGTGAGCGAAACTAATGAAAACATTGTTGGGGTAAAACCTAAAGGGAAAGATCTAGCACCAAATTGCATTGGCCATCTGATCTAACTTCTGGAGGCAGTCAAAATGAGTATTTGAATTCTTCCCTACCTTATTCCTGTGCTGAGATACAGGCTGCTCCAACCTGCTGTAAAATGCTTGATTTCGAGAGTGAGCGAAACTAATGAAAACATTGTTGGGGTAAAACCTAAAGGGAAAGGCCTAGCACCAAATTGCATTGGCCATCTGATCTAACTTCTGGAGGCAGTCAAAATGAGTATTTGAATTCTTCCCTACCTTATTCCTGTGCTGAGATACAGGCTGCTCCAACCTGCTGTAAAATGCTTGATTTCGAGAGTGAGCGAAACTAATGAAAACATTGTTGGGGTAAAACCTAAAGGGAAAGGCCTAGCACCAAATTGCATTGGCCATCTGATCTAACTTCTGGAGGCAGTCAAAATGATCCTTAGAATTCTTCCCTACCTTATTCCTGTGCTGAGATACAGGCTGCTCCAACCTGCTGTAAAATGCTTGATTTCGAGAGTGAGCGAAACTAATGAAAACATTGTTGGGGTAAAACCTAAAGGGAAAGACCTAGCACCAAATCCAATTTGCCATCTGATCTAACTTCTGGAGGCAGTCAAAATGAGTATTTGAATTCTTCCCTACCTTATTCCTGTGCTGAGATACAGGCTGCTCCAACCTGCTGTAAAATGCTTGATTTCGAGAGTGAGCGAAACTAATGAAAACATTGTTGGGGTAAAACCTAAAGGGAAAGACCTAGCACCAAATACAATTTGCCATCTGATCTAACTTCTGGAGGCAGTCAAAATGAGTATTTGAATTCTTCCCTACCTTATTCCTGTGCTGAGATAGAGGCTGATCCAACCTGCTGTAAAATGCTTGATTTAGAGAGTGAGCGAAACTAATGAAAACATTGTTGGGGTAAAACCTAAAGGGAAAGGCCTAGCACCAAATTCCGTTGGCCATCTGATCTAACTTCTGGAGGCAGTCAAAATGATCCTTAGAATTCTTCCCTACCTTATTCCTGTGCTGAGATACAGGCTGCTCCAACCTGCTGTAAAATGCTTGATTTCGAGAGTGAGCAAAACTAATGAAAACATTGTTGGGGTAAAACCTAAAGGGAAAGGCCTAGCACCAAATTCCGTTGGCCATCTGATCTAACTTCAGGACGCAGTCAAAATGATCCTTAGAATTCTTCCCTACCTTATTCCTGTGCTGAGATACAGGCTGCTCCAACCTGCTGTAAAATGCTTGATTTCGAGAGTGAGCGAAACTAATGAAAACATTGTTGGGGTAAAACCTAAAGGGAAAGATCTAGCACCAAATACAATTTGCCATCTGATCTAACTTCTGGAGGCAGTCAAAATGAGTATTTGAATTCTTCCCTACCTTATTCCTGTGCTGAGATACAGGCTGCTCCAACCTGCTGTAAAATGCTTGATTTCGAGAGTGAGCAAAACTAATGAAAACATTGTTGGGGTAAAACCTAAAGGGAAAGACCTAGCACCAAATACAATTTGCCATCTGATCTAACTTCTGGAGGCAGTCAAAATGAGTATTTGAATTCTTCCCTACCTTATTCCTGTGCTGAGATACAGGCTGCTCCAACCTGCTCTAAAATGCTTGATTTCAAGAGTGAGCGAAACTAATGAAAACATGGTTGGGGTAAAACCTAAAGGGAAAGGTTTAGCACCAAATTGCATTGGCCATCTGATCTAACTTCTGGAGGCAGTCAAAATGAGTATTTGAATTCTTCCCTACCTTATTCCTGTGCTGAGATACAGGCTGCTCCAACCTGCTGTAAAATGCTTGATTTCGAGAGTGATCGAAACTAATGAAAACATTGTTGGGGTAAAACCTAAAGGGAAAGACCTAGCACCAAATCCAATTTGCCATCTGATCTAACTTCTGGAGGCAGTCAAAATGAGTATTTGAATTCTTCCCTACCTTATTCCTGTGCTGAGATACAGGCTGCTCCAACCTGCTGTAAAATGCTTGATTTCGAGAGTGAGCGAAACTAATGAAAACATTGTTGGGGTAAAACCTAAAGGGAAAGGCCTAGCACCAAATTGCATTGGCCATCTGATCTAACTTCTGGAGGCAGTCAAAATGATCCTTAGAATTCTTCCCTACCTTATTCCTGTGCTGAGATACAGGCTGCTCCAACCTGCTGTAAAATGCTTGATTTCGAGAGTGATCGAAACTAATGAAAACATTGTTGGGGTAAAACCTAAAGGGAAAGGCCTAGCACGAAATTCCATTGGCCATCTGATCTAACTTCTGGAGGCAGTCAAAATGAGTATTTGAATTCTTCCCTACCTTATTCCTGTGCTGAGATACAGGCTGCTCCAACCTGCTGTAAAATGCTTGATTTCGAGAGTGAGCAAAACTAATGAAAACATTGTTGGGGTAAAACCTAAAGGGAAAGGCCTAGCACCAAATTCCATTGGCCATCTGATCTAACTTCTGGAGGCAGTCAAAATGAGTATTTGAATTCTTCCCTACCTTATTCCTGTGCTGAGATACAGGCTGCTCCAACCTGCTGTAAAATGCTTGATTTCGAGAGTGAGTGAAACTAATGAAAACATTGTTGGGGTAAAACCTAAAGGGAAAGACCTAGCACCAAATTGCATTGGCCATCTGATCTAACTTCTGGAGGCAGTCAAAATGAGTATTTGAATTCTTCCCTACCTTATTCCTGTGCTGAGATACAGGCTGCTCCAACCTGCTGTAAAATGCTTGATTTCGAGAGTGAGCGAAACTAATGAAAACATTGTTGGGGTAAAACCTAAAGGGAAAGACCTAGCACCAAATACAATTTGCCATCTGATCTAACTTCTGGAGGCAGTCAAAATGATCCTTAGAATTCTTCCCTACCTTATTCCTGTGCTGAGATACAGGCTGCTCCAACCTGCTGTAAAATGCTTGATTTCGAGAGTGAGTGAAACTAATGAAAACATTGTTGGGGTAAAACCTAAAGGGAAAGACCTAGCACCAAATTCCGTTGGCCATCTGATCTAACTTCAGGAGGCAGTCAAAATGATCCTTAGAATTCTTCCCTACCTTATTCCTGTGCTGAGATACAGGCTGCTCCAACCTGCTGTAAAATGCTTGATTTCGAGAGTGAGCGAAACTAATGAAAACATTGTTGGGGTAAAACCTAAAGGGAAAGGCCTAGCACCAAATTGCATTGGCCATCTGATCTAACTTCTGGAGGCAGTCAAAATGATCCTTAGAATTCTTCCCTACCTTATTCCTGTGCTGAGATACAGGCTGCTCCAACCTGCTGTAAAATGCTTGATTTCGAGAGTGAGCGAAACTAATGAAAACATTGTTGGGGTAAAACCTAAAGGGAAAGGCCTAGCACCAAATTGCATTGGCCATCTGATCTAACTTCTGGAGGCAGTCAAAATGATCCTTAGAATTCTTCCCTACCTTATTCCTGTGCTGAGATACAGGCTGCTCCAACCTGCTGTAAAATGCTTGATTTCGAGAGTGAGCGAAACTAATGAAAACATTGTTGGGGTAAAGCCTAAAGGGAAAGACCTAGCACCAAATACAATTTGCCATCTGATCTAACTTCTGGAGGCAGTCAAAATGAGTATTTGAATTCTTCTCTACCTTATTCCTGTGCTGAGATACAGGCTGCTCCAACCTGCTGTAAAATGCTTGATTTCGAGAGTGAGCGAAACTAATGAAAACATTGTTGGGGTAAAACCTAAAGGGAAAGACCTAGCACCAAATACAATTTGCCATCTGATCTAACTTCTGGAGGCAGTCAAAATGATCCTTAGAATTCTTCCCTACCTTATTCCTGTGCTGAGATACAGGCTGCTCCAACCTGCTGTAAAATGCTTGATTTCAAGAGTGAGCGAAACTAATGAAAACATGGTTGGGGTAAAACCTAAAGGGAAAGGTTTAGCACCAAATTGCATTGGCCATCTGATCTAACTTCTGGAGGCAGTCAAAATGAGTATTTGAATTCTTCCCTACCTTATTCCTGTGCTGAGATACAGGCTGCTCCAACCTGCTGTAAAATGCTTGATTTCGAGAGTGATCGAAACTAATGAAAACATTGTTGGGGTAAAACCTAAAGGGAAAGACCTAGCACCAAATCCAATTTGCCATCTGATCTAACTTCTGGAGGCAGTCAAAATGAGTATTTGAATTCTTCCCTACCTTATTCCTGTGCTGAGATACAGGCTGCTCCAACCTGCTGTAAAATGCTTGATTTCGAGAGTGAGCGAAACTAATGAAAACATTGTTGGGGTAAAACCTAAAGGGAAAGGCCTAGCACCAAATTGCATTGGCCATCTGATCTAACTTCTGGAGGCAGTCAAAATGATCCTTAGAATTCTTCCCTACCTTATTCCTGTGCTGAGATACAGGCTGCTCCAACCTGCTGTAAAATGCTTGATTTCGAGAGTGATCGAAACTAATGAAAACATTGTTGGGGTAAAACCTAAAGGGAAAGGCCTAGCACGAAATTCCATTGGCCATCTGATCTAACTTCTGGAGGCAGTCAAAATGAGTATTTGAATTCTTCCCTACCTTATTCCTGTGCTGAGATACAGGCTGCTCCAACCTGCTGTAAAATGCTTGATTTCGAGAGTGAGCAAAACTAATGAAAACATTGTTGGGGTAAAACCTAAAGGGAAAGGCCTAGCACCAAATTCCATTGGCCATCTGATCTAACTTCTGGAGGCAGTCAAAATGAGTATTTGAATTCTTCCCTACCTTATTCCTGTGCTGAGATACAGGCTGCTCCAACCTGCTGTAAAATGCTTGATTTCGAGAGTGAGTGAAACTAATGAAAACATTGTTGGGGTAAAACCTAAAGGGAAAGACCTAGCACCAAATTGCATTGGCCATCTGATCTAACTTCTGGAGGCAGTCAAAATGAGTATTTGAATTCTTCCCTACCTTATTCCTGTGCTGAGATACAGGCTGCTCCAACCTGCTGTAAAATGCTTGATTTCGAGAGTGAGCGAAACTAATGAAAACATTGTTGGGGTAAAACCTAAAGGGAAAGACCTAGCACCAAATACAATTTGCCATCTGATCTAACTTCTGGAGGCAGTCAAAATGATCCTTAGAATTCTTCCCTACCTTATTCCTGTGCTGAGATACAGGCTGCTCCAACCTGCTGTAAAATGCTTGATTTCGAGAGTGAGTGAAACTAATGAAAACATTGTTGGGGTAAAACCTAAAGGGAAAGACCTAGCACCAAATTCCGTTGGCCATCTGATCTAACTTCAGGAGGCAGTCAAAATGATCCTTAGAATTCTTCCCTACCTTATTCCTGTGCTGAGATACAGGCTGCTCCAACCTGCTGTAAAATGCTTGATTTCGAGAGTGAGCGAAACTAATGAAAACATTGTTGGGGTAAAACCTAAAGGGAAAGGCCTAGCACCAAATTGCATTGGCCATCTGATCTAACTTCTGGAGGCAGTCAAAATGATCCTTAGAATTCTTCCCTACCTTATTCCTGTGCTGAGATACAGGCTGCTCCAACCTGCTGTAAAATGCTTGATTTCGAGAGTGAGCGAAACTAATGAAAACATTGTTGGGGTAAAACCTAAAGGGAAAGGCCTAGCACCAAATTGCATTGGCCATCTGATCTAACTTCTGGAGGCAGTCAAAATGATCCTTAGAATTCTTCCCTACCTTATTCCTGTGCTGAGATACAGGCTGCTCCAACCTGCTGTAAAATGCTTGATTTCGAGAGTGAGCGAAACTAATGAAAACATTGTTGGGGTAAAGCCTAAAGGGAAAGACCTAGCACCAAATACAATTTGCCATCTGATCTAACTTCTGGAGGCAGTCAAAATGAGTATTTGAATTCTTCTCTACCTTATTCCTGTGCTGAGATACAGGCTGCTCCAACCTGCTGTAAAATGCTTGATTTCGAGAGTGAGCGAAACTAATGAAAACATTGTTGGGGTAAAACCTAAAGGGAAAGACCTAGCACCAAATACAATTTGCCATCTGATCTAACTTCTGGAGGCAGTCAAAATGATCCTTAGAATTCTTCCCTACCTTATTCCTGTGCTGAGATACAGGCTGCTCCAACCTGCTGTAAAATGCTTGATTTCGAGAGTGAGTGAAACTAATGAAAACATTGTTGGGGTAAAACCTAAAGGGAAAGACCTAGCACCAAATTCCGTTGGCCATCTGATCTAACTTCAGGAGGCAGTCAAAATGATCCTTAGAATTCTTCCCTACCTTATTCCTGTGCTGAGATACAGGCTGCTCCAACCTGCTGTAAAATGCTTGATTTCGAGAGTGAGCGAAACTAATGAAAACATTGTTGGGGTAAAACCTAAAGGGAAAGGCCTAGCACCAAATTGCATTGGCCATCTGATCTAACTTCTGGAGGCAGTCAAAATGATCCTTAGAATTCTTCCCTACCTTATTCCTGTGCTGAGATACAGGCTGCTCCAACCTGCTGTAAAATGCTTGATTTCGAGAGTGAGCGAAACTAATGAAAACATTGTTGGGGTAAAACCTAAAGGGAAAGACCTAGCACCAAATACAATTTGCCATCTGATCTAACTTCTGGAGGCAGTCAAAATGATCCTTAGAATTCTTCCCTACCTTATTCCTGTGCTGAGATACAGGCTGCTCCAACCTGCTGTAAAATGCTTGATTTCGAGAGTGAGTGAAACTAATGAAAACATTGTTGGGGTAAAACCTAAAGGGAAAGACCTAGCACCAAATTCCGTTGGCCATCTGATCTAACTTCAGGAGGCAGTCAAAATGATCCTTAGAATTCTTCCCTACCTTATTCCTGTGCTGAGATACAGGCTGCTCCAACCTGCTGTAAAATGCTTGATTTCGAGAGTGAGCGAAACTAATGAAAACATGGTTGGGGTAAAACCTAAAGGGAAAGGCCTAGCACCAAATTGCATTGGCCATCTGATCTAACTTCTGGAGGCAGTCAAAATGATCCTTAGAATTCTTCCCTACCTTATTCCTGTGCTGAGATACAGGCTGCTCCAACCTGCTGTAAAATGCTTGATTTCGAGAGTGAGCGAAACTAATGAAAACATTGTTGGGGTAAAGCCTAAAGGGAAAGACCTAGCACCAAATACAATTTGCCATCTGATCTAACTTCTGGAGGCAGTCAAAATGAGTATTTGAATTCTTCTCTACCTTATTCCTGTGCTGAGATACAGGCTGCTCCAACCTGCTGTAAAATGCTTGATTTCGAGAGCGAGCAAAACTAATAAAAACATTGTTGGGGTAAAACCTAAAGGGAAAGGCCTAGCACCAAATTGCATTGGCCATCTGATCTAACTTCTGGAGGCAGTCAAAATGAGTATTTGAATTCTTCCCTACCTTATTCCTGTGCTGAGATACAGGCTGCTCCAACCTGCTGTAAAATGCTTGATTTCGAGAGTGAGCGAAACTAATGAAAACATTGTTGGGGTAAAACCTAAAGGGAAAGACCTAGCACCAAATACAATTTGCCATCTGATCTAACTTCTGGAGGCAGTCAAAATGAGTATTTGAATTCTTCCCTACCTTATTCCTGTGCTGAGCTACAGGCTGATCCAACCTGCTGTAAAATGCTTGATTTCGAGAGTGAGCGAAACTAATGAAAACATTGTTAGGGTAAAACCTAAAGGGAAAGGCCTAGCACCAAATTCCGTTGGCCATCTGATCTAACTTCAGGAGGCAGTCAAAATGATCCTTACAATTCTTCCCTACCTTATTCCTGTGCTGAGATACAGGCTGCTCCAACCTGCTGTAAAATGCTTGATTTCGAGAGTGAGCGAAACTAATGAAAACATTGTTGGGGTAAAACCTAAAGGGAAAGGCCTAGCACCAAATTGCATTGGCCATCTGATCTAACTTCTGGAGGCAGTCAAAATGATCCTTAGAATTCTTCCCTACCTTATTCCTGTGCTGAGATACAGGCTGCTCCAACCTGCTGTAAAATGCTTGATTTCAAGAGTGAGCGAAACTAATGAAAACATGGTTGGGGTAAAACCTAAAGGGAAAGGTTTAGCACCAAATTGCATTGGCCATCTGATCTAACTTCTGGAGGCAGTCCAAATGAGTATTTGAATTCTTCCCTACCTTATTCCTGTGCTGAGATACAGGCTGCTCCAACCTGCTGTAAAATGCTTGATTTCGAGAGTGAGCGAAACTAATGAAAACATTGTTGGGGTAAAACCTAAAGGGAAAGACCTAGCACCAAATCCAATTTGCCATCTGATCTAACTTCTGGAGGCAGTCAAAATGATCCTTAGAATTCTTCCCTACCTTATTCCTGTGCTGAGATACAGGCTGCTCCAACCTGCTGTAAAATGCTTGATTTCAAGAGTGAGCGAAACTAATGAAAACATGGTTGGGGTAAAACCTAAAGGGAAAGGTTTAGCACCAAATTGCATTGGCCATCTGATCTAACTTCTGGAGGCAGTCAAAATGAGTATTTGAATTCTTCCCTACCTTATTCCTGTGCTGAGATACAGGCTGCTCCAACCTGCTGTAAAATGCTTGATTTCGAGAGTGAGCGAAACTAATGAAAACATTGTTGGGGTAAAACCTAAAGGGAAAGACCTAGCACCAAATACAATTTGCCATCTGATCTAACTTCTGGAGGCAGTCAAAATGAGTATTTGAATTCTTCCCTACCTTATTCCTGTGCTGAGTTACAGGCTGCTCCATCCTGCTGTAAAATGCTTGATTTCGAGAGTGAGTGAAACTAATGAAAACATTGTTGGGGTAAAACCTAAAGGGAAAGACCTAGCACCAAATACAATTTGCCATCTGATCTAACTTCTGGAGGCAGTCAAAATGAGTATTTGAATTCTTCCCTACCTTATTCCTGTGCTGAGATACAGGCTGCTCCAACCTGCTGTAAAATGCTTGATTTCGAGAGTGAGCGAAACTAATGAAAACATTGTTGGGGTAAAACCTAAAGGCAAAGACCTAGCACCAAATCCAATTTGCCATCTGATCTGACTTCTGGAGGCAGTCAAAATGATCCTTAGAATTCTTCCCTACCTTATTCCTGTGCTGAGATACAGGCTGCTCCAACCTGCTGTAAAATGCTTGATTTCAAGAGTGAGCGAAACTAATGAAAACATTGTTGGGGTAAAACCTAAAGGGAAAGGTTTAGCACCAAATTGCATTGGCCATCTGATCTAACTTCTGGAGGCAGTCAAAATGAGTATTTGAATTCTTCCCTACCTTATTCCTGTGCTGAGATACAGGCTGCTCCAACCTGCTGTAAAATGCTTGATTTCGAGAGTGAGCGAAACTAATGAAAACATTGTTGGGGTAAAACCTAAAGGGAAAGACCTAGCACCAAATACAATTTGCCATCTGATCTAACTTCTGGAGGCAGTCAAAATGAGTATTTGAATTCTTCCCTACCTTATTCCTGTGCTGAGATACAGGCTGCTCCAACCTGCTGTAAAATGCTTGATTTCGAGAGTGAGCGAAACTAATGAAAACATTGTTGGGGTAAAACCTGAAGGGAAAGGCCTAGCACCAAATTCCGTTGGCCATCTGATCTAACTTCTGGAGGCAGTCAAAATGATCCTTAGAATTCTTCCCTACCTTATTCCTGTGCTGAGATACAGGCTGCTCCAACCTGCTCTAAAATGCTTGATTTCGAGAGTGAGCGAAACCAATAAAAACATAGTTGGGGTAAAACCTAAAGGGAAAGGCCTAGCACCAAATTGCATTGGCCATCTGATCTAACTTCTGGAGGCAGTCAAAATGAGTATTTGAATTCTTCCCTACCTTATTCCTGTGCTGAGATACAGGCTGCTCCAACCTGCTGTAAAATGCTTGATTTCGAGAGTGAGCGAAACTAATGAAAACATTGTTGGGGTAAAACCTAAAGGGAAAGACCTAGCACCAAATACAATTTGCCATCTGATCTAACTTCTGGAGGCAGTCAAAATGAGTATTTGAATTCTTCCCTACCTTATTCCTGTGCTGAGATACAGGCTGCTCCAACCTGCTGTAAAATGCTTGATTTCGAGAAGAGCGAAACCAATAGAAACATTGTTGGGGTAAAACCTAAAGGGAAAGGCCTAGCACCAAATTGCATTGGCCATCTGATCTAACTTCTGGAGGCAGTCAAAATGATCCTTAGAATTCTTCCCTACCTTATTCCTGTGCTGAGATACAGGCTGCTCCAACCTGCTGTAAAATGCTTGATTTCAAGAGTGAGCGAAACTAATGAAAACATGGTTGGGGTAAAACCTAAAGGGAAAGGTTTAGCACCAAATTGCATTGGCCATCTGATCTAACTTCTGGAGGCAGTCAAAATGAGTATTTGAATTCTTCCCTACCTTATTCCTGTGCTGAGATACAGGCTGCTCCAACCTGCTGTAAAATGCTTGATTTCGAGAGTGATCGAAACTAATGAAAACATTGTTGGGGTAAAACCTAAAGGGAAAGGCCTAGCACCAAATTGCATTGGCCATCTGATCTAACTTCTGGAGGCAGTCAAAATGATTATTAGAATTCTTCCCTACCTTATTCCTGTGCTGAGATACAGGCTGCTCCAACCTGCTGTAAAATGCTTGATTTCGAGAGTGATCGAAACTAATGAAAACATGGTTGGGGTAAAACCTAAAGGGAAAGGCCTAGCACCAAATTGCATTGGCCATCTGATCTAACTTCTGGAGGCAGTCAAAATGATCCTTAGAATTCTTCCCTACCTTATTCCTGTGCTGAGATACAGGCTGCTCCAACCTGCTGTAAAATGCTTGATTTCGAGAAGAGCGAAACCAATAAAAACATTGTTGGGGTAAAACCTAAAGGGAAAGGCCTAGCACCAAATTGCATTGGCCATCTGATCTAACTTCTGGAGGCAGTCAAAATGATCCTTAGAATTCTTCCCTACCTTATTCCTGTGCTGAGATACAGGCTGCTCCAACCTGCTGTAAAATGCTTGATTTCGAGAGTGAGCGAAACTAATGAAAACATTGTTGGGGTAAAACCTAAAGGGAAAGACCGAGCACCAAATACAATTTGCCATCTGATCTAACTTCTGGAGGCAGTCAAAATGATCCTTAGAATTCTTCCCTACCTTATTCCTGTGCTGAGATACAGGCTGATCCAACCTGCTGTAAAATGCTTGATTTAGAGAGTGAGCGAAACTAATGAAAACATTGTTGGGCTAAAACCTAAAGGGAAAGGCCTAGCACCAAATTCCGTTGGCCATCTGATCTAACTTCTGGAGGCAGTCAAAATGATCCTTAGAATTCTTCCCTACCTTATTCCTGTGCTGAGATACAGGCTGCTCCAACCTGCTGTAAAATGCTTGATTTCAAGAGTGAGCGAAACTAATGAAAACATTTTTGGGGTAAAACCTAAAGGGAAAGACCTAGCACCAAATACAATTTGCCATCTGATCTAACTTCTGGAGGCAGTCAAAATGAGTATTTGAATTCTTCCCTACCTTATTCCTGTGCTGAGATACAGGCTGCTCCAACCTGCTGTAAAATGCTTGATTTCGAGAGTGAGCGAAACTAATGAAAACATTGTTGGGGTAAAACCTAAAGGGAAAGACCTAGCACCAAATTCCGTTGGCCATCTGATCGAACTTCAGGAGGCAGTCAAAATGATCCTTAGAATTCTTCCCTACCTTATTCCTGTGCTGAGATACAGGCTGCTCCAACCTGCTGTAAAATGCTTGATTTCGAGAGTGAGCGAAACTAATGAAAACATTGTTGGGTAAAACCTAAAGGGAAAGGCCTAGCACCAAATTGCATTGGCCATCTGATCTAACTTCTGGAGGCAGTCAAAATGATCCTTAGAATTCTTCCCTACCTTATTCCTGTGCTGAGATACAGGCTGCTCCAACCTGCTGTAAAATGCTTGATTTCGAGAGTGAGCGAAACTAATGAAAACATTGTTGGGGTAAAACCTAAAGGGAAAGGCCTAGCACCAAATTGCATTGGCCATCTGATCTAACTTCTGGAGGCAGTCAAAATGATCCTTAGAATTCTTCCCTACCTTATTCCTGTGCTGAGATACAGGCTGCTCCAACCTGCTGTAAAATGCTTGATTTCGAGAGTGAGCGAAACTAATGAAAACATTGTTGGGGTAAAACCTAAAGGGAAAGGCCTAGCACCAAATCCAATTTGCCATCTGATCTAACTTCT
Organism: Melanerpes formicivorus; assembly: GCF_026170545.1. Taxonomy (NCBI): domain Eukaryota; kingdom Metazoa; phylum Chordata; class Aves; order Piciformes; family Picidae; genus Melanerpes; species Melanerpes formicivorus. Next base: position 114,224 of record NW_027142748.1, on the reverse strand, counting down.
GGAGGCAGTCAAAATGAGTATTTGAATTCTTCCCTACCTTCTTCCTGTGCTGAGATACAGGCTGCTCAAACCTGCTGTAAAATGCTTCATTTCGAGAGCGAGCAAAACTAATAAAAACATTGTTGGGGTAAAACCTAAAGGGAAAGGCCTAGCACCAAATTGCATTGGCCATCTGATCTAACTTCTGGAGGCAGTCAAAATGAGTATTTGAATTCTTCCCTACCTTATTCCTGTGCTGAGATACAGGCTGCTCCAACCTGCTGTAAAATGCTTGATTTCGAGAGTGAGCGAAACTAATGAAAACATTGTTGGGGTAAAACCTAAAGGGAAAGACCTAGCACCAAATACAATTTGCCATCTGATCTAACTTCTGGAGGCAGTCAAAATGAGTATTTGAATTCTTCCCTACCTTATTCCTGTGCTGAGCTACAGGCTGCTCCAACCTGCTGTAAAATGCTTGATTTCGAGAGTGAGCGAAACTAATGAAAACATTGTTAGGGTAAAACCTAAAGGGAAAGGCCTAGCACCAAATTCCGTTGGCCATCTGATCTAACTTCAGGAGGCAGTCAAAATGATCCTTAGAATTCTTCCCTACCTTATTCCTGTGCTGAGATACAGGCTGCTCCAACCTGCTGTAAAATGCTTGATTTCGAGAGTGAGCGAAACTAATGAAAACATTGTTGGGGTAAAACCTAAAGGGAAAGGCCTAGCACCAAATTGCATTGGCCATCTGATCTAACTTCTGGAGGCAGTCAAAATGAGCATTTGAATTCTTCCCTACCTTATTCCTGTGCTGAGATGCAGGCTGCTCCAACCTGCTGTAAAATGCTTGATTTCGAGAGTGAGCGAAACTAATGAAAACATTGTTGGGGTAAAACCTAAAGGGAAAGGCCTAGCACCAAATTGCATTGGCCATCTGATCTAACTTCTGGAGGCAGTCAAAATGAGTATTTCAATTCTTCCCTACCTTATTCCTGTGCTGAGATACAGGCTGCTCCAACCTGCTGTAAAATGCTTGATTTCGAGAGTGAGCGAAACTAATGAAAACATTGTTGGGGTAAAACCTAAAGGGAAAGACCTAGCACCAAATACAATTTGCCATCTGATCTAACTTCTGGAGGCAGTCAAAATGAGTATTTGAATTCTTCCCTACCTTATTCCTGTGCTGAGATACAGGCTGCTCCAACCTGCTGTAAAATGCTTGATTTCGAGAGTGAGCGAAACTAATGAAAACATTGTTGGGGTAAAACCTAAAGGGAAAGGCCTAGCACCAAATACAATTTGCCATCTGATCTAACTTCTGGAGGCAGTCAAAATGAGTATTTGAATTCTTCCCTACCTTATTCCTGTGCTGAGATACAGGCTGCTCCAACCTGCTGTAAAATGCTTGATTTCGAGAGTGAGCGAAACTAATGAAAACATTGTTGGGGTAAAACCGAAAGGGAAAGGCCTGGCACCAAATGCAATTTGCCATCTGATCTAACTTCTGGAGGCAGTCAAAATGAGTATTTGAATTCTTCCCTACCTTATTCCTGTGCTGAGATACAGGCTGCTCCAACCTGCTGTAAAATGCTTGATTTCGAGAGTGAGCGAAACTAATGAAAACATTGTTGGGGTAAAACCTAAAGGGAAAGGCCTAGCACCAAATTGCATTGGCCATCTGATCTAACTTCTGGAGGCAGTCAAAATGAGTATTTGAATTCTTCCCTACCTTATTCCTGTGCTGAGATACAGGCTGCTCCAACCTGCTGTAAAATGCTTGATTTCGAGAGTGAGCGAAACTAATGAAAACATTGTTAGGGTAAAACCTAAAGGGAAAGGCCTAGCACCAAATTCCGTCGGCCATCTGATCTAACTTCTGGAGGCAGTCAAAATGATCCTTAGAATTCTTCCCTACCTTATTCCTGTGCTGAGATACAGGCTGCTCCAACCTGCTGTAAAATGCTTGATTTCGAGAGTGAGCGAAACTAATGAAAACATTGTTGGGGTAAAACCTAAAGGGAAAGGCCTAGCACCAAATTGCATTGGCCATCTGATCTAACTTCTGGAGGCAGTCAAAATGAGCATTTGAATTCTTCCCTACCTTATTCCTGTGCTGAGATGCAGGCTGCTCCAACCTGCTGTAAAATGCTTGATTTCGAGAGTGAGCAAAACTAATGAAAACATTGTTGGGGTAAAACCTAAAGGGAAAGGCCTAGCACCAAATTGCATTGGCCATCTGATCTAACTTCTGGAGGCAGTCAAAATGATCCTTAGAATTCTTCCCTACCTTATTCCTGTGCTGAGATACAGGCTGCTCCAACCTGCTGTAAAATGCTTGATTTCGAGAGTGAGCGAAACTAATGAAAACATTGTTGGGGTAAAACCTAAAGGGAAAGGCCTAGCACCAAATACAATTTGCCATCTGATCTAACTTCTGGAGGCAGTCAAAATGAGTATTTGAATTCTTCCCTACCTTATTCCTGTGCTGAGATACAGGCTGCTCCAACCTGCTGTAAAATGCTTGATTTCGAGAGTGAGCGAAACTAATGAAAACATTGTTGGGGTAAAACCTAAAGGGAAAGGCCTAGCACCAAATTGCATTGGCCATCTGATCTAACTTCTGGAGGCAGTCAAAATGAGTATTTGAATTCTTCCCTACCTTATTCCTGTGCTGAGATACAGGCTGATCCAACCTGCTGTAAAATGCTTGATTTCGAGAGTGAGCGAAACTAATGAAAACATTGTTGGGGTAAAACCTAAAGGGAAAGGCCTAGCACCAAATTCCGTTGGCCATCTGATCTAACTTCTGGAGGCAGTCAAAATGATCCTTAGAATTCTTCCCTACCTTATTCCTGTGCTGAGATACAGGCTGCTCCAACCTGCTGTAAAATGCTTGATTTCGAGAGTGAGCGAAACTAATGCAAACATTGTTGGGGTAAAACCGAAAGGGAAAGGCCTGGCACCAAATGCAATTTGCCATCTGATCTAACTTCTGGAGGCAGTCAAAATGAGTATTTGAATTCTTCCCTACCTTATTCCTGTGCTGAGATACAGGCTGATCCAACCTGCTGTAAAATGCTTGATTTCGAGAGTGAGCGAAACTAATGAAAACATTGTTGCGGTAAAACCTAAAGGGAAAGGCCTAGCACCAAATTGCATTGGCCATCTGATCTAACTTCTGGAGGCAGTCAAAATGAGTATTTGAATTCTTCCCTACCTTATTCCTGTGCTGAGATACAGGCTGCTCCAACCTGCTGTAAAATGCTTGATTTCGAGAGTGAGCGAAACTAATGAAAACATTGTTAGGGTAAAACCTAAAGGGAAAGGCCTAGCACCAAATTCCGTCGGCCATCTGATCTAACTTCTGGAGGCAGTCAAAATGATCCTTAGAATTCTTCCCTACCTTATTCCTGTGCTGAGATACAGGCTGCTCCAACCTGCTGTAAAATGCTTGATTTCGAGAGTGAGCGAAACTAATGAAAACATTGTTGGGGTAAAACCTAAAGGGAAAGGCCTAGCACCAAATTCCGTCGGCCATCTGATCTAACTTCTGGAGGCAGTCAAAATGAGCATTTGAATTCTTCCCTACCTTATTCCTGTGCTGAGATGCAGGCTGCTCCAACCTGCTGTAAAATGCTTGATTTCGAGAGTGAGCGAAACTAATGAAAACATTGTTGGGGTAAAACCTAAAGGGAAAGGCCTAGCACCAAATTGCATTGGCCATCTGATCTAACTTCTGGAGGCAGTCAAAATGATCCTTAGAATTCTTCCCTACCTTATTCCTGTGCTGAGATACAGGCTGCTCCAACCTGCTGTAAAATGCTTGATTTCGAGAGTGAGCGAAACTAATGAAAACATTGTTGGGGTAAAACCTAAAGGGAAAGGCCTAGCACCAAATACAATTTGCCATCTGATCTAACTTCTGGAGGCAGTCAAAATGAGTATTTGAATTCTTCCCTACCTTATTCCTGTGCTGAGATACAGGCTGCTCCAACCTGCTGTAAAATGCTTGATTTCGAGAGTGAGCAAAACTAATGAAAACATTGTTGGGGTAAAACCTAAAGGGAAAGGCCTAGCACCAAATTGCATTGGCCATCTGATCTAACTTCTGGAGGCAGTCAAAATGAGTATTTGAATTCTTCCCTACCTTATTCCTGTGCTGAGATACAGGCTGCTCCAACCTGCTGTAAAATGCTTGATTTCGAGAGTGAGCGAAACTAATGAAAACATTGTTGGGGTAAAACCTAAAGGGAAAGGCCTAGCACCAAATTGCATTGGCCATCTGATCTAACTTCTGGAGGCAGTCAAAATGAGTATTTGAATTCTTCCCTACCTTATTCCTGTGCTGAGATACAGGCTGCTCCAACCTGCTGTAAAATGCTTGATTTCGAGAGTGAGCGAAACTAATGAAAACATTGTTGGGGTAAAACCTAAAGGGAAAGACCTAGCACCAAATACAATTTGCCATCTGATCTAACTTCTGGAGGCAGTCAAAATGAGTATTTGAATTCTTCCCTACCTTATTCCTGTGCTGAGATACAGGCTGCTCCAACCTGCTGTAAAATGCTTGATTTCGAGAGTGAGCGAAACTAATGAAAACATTGTTGGGGTAAAACCTAAAGGGAAAGGCCTAGCACCAAATACAATTTGCCATCTGATCTAACTTCTGGAGGCAGTCAAAATGAGTATTTGAATTCTTCCCTACCTTATTCCTGTGCTGAGATACAGGCTGCTCCAACCTGCTGTAAAATGCTTGATTTCGAGAGTGAGCGAAACTAATGAAAACATTGTTGGGGTAAAACCTAAAGGGAAAGGCCTAGCACCAAATTGCATTGGCCATCTGATCTAACTTCTGGAGGCAGTCAAAATGAGTATTTGAATTCTTCCCTACCTTATTCCTGTGCTGAGATACAGGCTGCTCCAACCTGCTGTAAAATGCTTGATTTCGAGAGTGAGCGAAACTAATGAAAACATTGTTGGGGTAAAACCTAAAGGGAAAGACCTAGCACCAAATACAATTTGCCATCTGATCTAACTTCTGGAGGCAGTCAAAATGAGTATTTGAATTCTTCCCTACCTTATTCCTGTGCTGAGATACAGGCTGCTCCAACCTGCTGTAAAATGCTTGATTTCGAGAGTGAGCGAAACTAATGAAAACATTGTTGGGGTAAAACCTAAAGGGAAAGGCCTAGCACCAAATACAATTTGCCATCTGATCTAACTTCTGGAGGCAGTCAAAATGAGTATTTGAATTCTTCCCTACCTTATTCCTGTGCTGAGATACAGGCTGCTCCAACCTGCTGTAAAATGCTTGATTTCGAGAGTGAGCGAAACTAATGAAAACATTGTTGGGGTAAAACCGAAAGGGAAAGGCCTGGCACCAAATGCAATTTGCCATCTGATCTAACTTCTGGAGGCAGTCAAAATGATCCTTAGAATTCTTCCCTACCTTATTCCTGTGCTGAGATACAGGCTGCTCCAACCTGCTGTAAAATGCTTGATTTCGAGAGTGAGCGAAACTAATGAAAACATTGTTGGGGTAAAACCTAAAGGGAAAGGCCTAGCACCAAATTGCATTGGCCATCTGATCTAACTTCTGGAGGCAGTCAAAATGATCCTTAGAATTCTTCCCTACCTTATTCCTGTGCTGAGATACAGGCTGCTCCAACCTGCTGTAAAATGCTTGATTTCGAGAGTGAGCGAAACTAATGAAAACATTGTTGGGGTAAAACCTAAAGGGAAAGGCCTAGCACCAAATTGCATTGGCCATCTGATCTAACTTCTGGAGGCAGTCAAAATGAGTATTTGAATTCTTCCCTACCTTATTCCTGTGCTGAGATACAGGCTGCTCCAACCTGCTGTAAAATGCTTGATTTCGAGAGTGAGCGAAACTAATGAAAACATTGTTGGGGTAAAACCTAAAGGGAAAGGCCTAGCACCAAATTCCGTCGGCCATCTGATCTAACTTCTGGAGGCAGTCAAAATGATCCTTAGAATTCTTCCCTACCTTATTCCTGTGCTGAGATACAGGCTGCTCCAACCTGCTGTAAAATGCTTGATTTCGAGAGTGAGCGAAACTAATGAAAACATTGTTGGGGTAAAACCTAAAGGGAAAGGCCTAGCACCAAATTGCATTGGCCATCTGATCTAACTTCTGGAGGCAGTCAAAATGAGCATTTGAATTCTTCCCTACCTTATTCCTGTGCTGAGATGCAGGCTGCTCCAACCTGCTGTAAAATGCTTGATTTCGAGAGTGAGCAAAACTAATGAAAACATTGTTGGGGTAAAACCTAAAGGGAAAGGCCTAGCACCAAATTGCATTGGCCATCTGATCTAACTTCTGGAGGCAGTCAAAATGATCCTTAGAATTCTTCCCTACCTTATTCCTGTGCTGAGATACAGGCTGCTCCAACCTGCTGTAAAATGCTTGATTTCGAGAGTGAGCGAAACTAATGAAAACATTGTTGGGGTAAAACCTAAAGGGAAAGGCCTAGCACCAAATACAATTTGCCATCTGATCTAACTTCTGGAGGCAGTCAAAATGAGTATTTGAATTCTTCCCTACCTTATTCCTGTGCTGAGATACAGGCTGCTCCAACCTGCTGTAAAATGCTTGATTTCGAGAGTGAGCGAAACTAATGAAAACATTGTTGGGGTAAAACCTAAAGGGAAAGGCCTAGCACCAAATTGCATTGGCCATCTGATCTAACTTCTGGAGGCAGTCAAAATGAGTATTTGAATTCTTCCCTACCTTATTCCTGTGCTGAGATACAGGCTGATCCAACCTGCTGTAAAATGCTTGATTTCGAGAGTGAGCGAAACTAATGAAAACATTGTTGGGGTAAAACCTAAAGGGAAAGGCCTAGCACCAAATTCCGTTGGCCATCTGATCTAACTTCTGGAGGCAGTCAAAATGATCCTTAGAATTCTTCCCTACCTTATTCCTGTGCTGAGATACAGGCTGCTCCAACCTGCTGTAAAATGCTTGATTTCGAGAGTGAGCGAAACTAATGAAAACATTGTTGGGGTAAAACCGAAAGGGAAAGGCCTGGCACCAAATACAATTTGCCATCTGATCTAACTTCTGGAGGCAGTCAAAATGAGTATTTGAATTCTTCCCTACCTTATTCCTGTGCTGAGATACAGGCTGCTCCAACCTGCTGTAAAATGCTTGATTTCGAGAGTGAGCGAAACTAATGAAAACATTGTTGGGGTAAAACCTAAAGGGAAAGGCCTAGCACCAAATTGCATTGGCCATCTGATCTAACTTCTGGAGGCAGTCAAAATGAGTATTTGAATTCTTCCCTACCTTATTCCTGTGCTGAGATACAGGCTGATCCAACCTGCTGTAAAATGCTTGATTTCGAGAGTGAGCGAAACTAATGAAAACATTGTTGGGGTAAAACCTAAAGGGAAAGGCCTAGCACCAAATTCCGTTGGCCATCTGATCTAACTTCTGGAGGCAGTCAAAATGATCCTTAGAATTCTTCCCTACCTTATTCCTGTGCTGAGATACAGGCTGCTCCAACCTGCTGTAAAATGCTTGATTTCGAGAGTGAGCGAAACTAATGAAAACATTGTTGGGGTAAAACCTAAAGGGAAAGACCTAGCACCAAATACAATTTGCCATCTGATCTAACTTCTGGAGGCAGTCAAAATGAGTATTTGAATTCTTCCCTACCTTATTCCTGTGCTGAGATACAGGCTGATCCAACCTGCTGTAAAATGCTTGATTTCGAGAGTGAGCGAAACTAATGAAAACATTGTTGGGGTAAAACCTAAAGGGAAAGGCCTAGCACCAAATTCCGTTGGCCATCTGATCTAACTTCTGGAGGCAGTCAAAATGATCCTTAGAATTCTTCCCTACCTTATTCCTGTGCTGAGATACAGGCTGCTCCAACCTGCTGTAAAATGCTTGATTTCGAGAGTGAGCGAAACTAATGAAAACATTGTTGGGGTAAAACCTAAAGGGAAAGACCTAGCACCAAATACAATTTGCCATCTGATCTAACTTCTGGAGGCAGTCAAAATGAGTATTTGAATTCTTCCCTACCTTATTCCTGTGCTGAGATACAGGCTGATCCAACCTGCTGTAAAATGCTTGATTTCGAGAGTGAGCGAAACTAATGAAAACATTGTTGGGGTAAAACCTAAAGGGAAAGGCCTAGCACCAAATTCCGTTGGCCATCTGATCTAACTTCTGGAGGCAGTCAAAATGATCCTTAGAATTCTTCCCTACCTTATTCCTGTGCTGAGATACAGGCTGCTCCAACCTGCTGTAAGATGCTTGATTTCAAGAGTGATCGAAACTAATGAAAACATGGTTGGGGTGAAACCTAAAGGGAAAGACCTAGCACCAAATACAATTTGCCATCTGATCTAACTTCTGGAGGCAGTCAAAATGAGTATTTGAATTCTTCCCTACCTTATTCCTGTGCTGAGATACAGGCTGCTCCAACCTGCTGTAAAATGCTTGATTTCGAGAGTGAGCGAAACTAATGAAAACATTGTTGGGGTAAAACCTAAAGGGAAAGACCTAGCACCAAATTCCGTTGGCCATCTGATCTAACTTCAGGAGGCAGTCAAAATGATCCTTAGAATTCTTCCCTACCTTATTCCTGTGCTGAGATACAGGCTGCTCCAACCTGCTGTAAAATGCTTGATTTCGAGAGTGAGCGAAACTAATGAAAACATTGTTGGGGTAAAACCTAAAGGGAAAGGCCTAGCACCAAATTGCATTGGCCATCTGATCTAACTTCTGGAGGCAGTCAAAATGAGTATTTGAATTCTTCCCTACCTTATTCCTGTGCTGAGATACAGGCTGCTCCAACCTGCTGTAAAATGCTTGATTTCGAGAGTGAGCGAAACTAATGAAAACATTGTTGGGGTAAAACCTAAAGGGAAAGACCTAGCACCAAATACAATTTGCCATCTGATCTAACTTCTGGAGGCAGTCAAAATGAGTATTTGAATTCTTCCCTACCTTATTCCTGTGCTGAGATACAGGCTGCTCCAACCTGCTGTAAAATGCTTGATTTCGAGAGTGATCGAAACTAATGAAAACATGGTAGGGGTAAAACCTAAAGGGAAAGACCTAGCACCAAATACAATTTGCCATCTGATCTAAATTCTGGAGGCAGTCAAAATGAGTATTTGAATTCTTCCCTACCTTATTCCTGTGCTGAGATACAGGCTGCTCCAACCTGCTGTAAAATGCTTGATTTCGAGAGTGAGCGAAACTAATGAAAACATTGTTGGGGTAAAACCTAAAGGGAAAGACCTGGCACCAAATACAATTTGCCATCTGATCTAACTTCTGGAGGCAGTCAAAATGAGTATTTGAATTCTTCCCTACCTTATTCCTGTGCTGAGATACAGGCTGCTCCAACCTGCTGTAAAATGCTTGATTTCGAGAGTGAGCGAAACTAATGAAAACATTGTTGGGGTAAAACCTAAAGGGAAAGGCCTAGCACCAAATTGCATTGGCCATCTGATCTAACTTCTGGAGGCAGTCAAAATGAGTATTTGAATTCTTCCCTACCTTATTCCTGTGCTGAGATACAGGCTGCTCCAACCTGCTGTAAAATGCTTGATTTCGAGAGTGAGCGAAACTAATGAAAACATTGTTGGGGTAAAACCTAAAGGGAAAGGCCTAGCACCAAATTGCATTGGCCATCTGATCTAACTTCTGGAGGCAGTCAAAATGAGTATTTGAATTCTTCCCTACCTTATTCCTGTGCTGAGATACAGGCTGCTCCAACCTGCTGTAAAATGCTTGATTTCGAGAGTGAGCGAAACTAATGAAAACATTGTTGGGGTAAAACCAAAAGGGAAAGGCCTAGCACCAAATTGCATTGGCCATCTGATCTAACTTCTGGAGGCAGTCAAAATGAGTATTTGAATTCTTCCCTACCTTATTCCTGTGCTGAGATACAGGCTGCTCCAACCTGCTGTAAAATGCTTGATTTCGAGAGTGAGTGAAACTAATGAAAACATTGTTGGGGTAAAACCTAAAGGGAAAGACCTAGCACCAAATACAATTTGCCATCTGATCTAACTTCTGGAGGCAGTCAAAATGAGTATTTGAATTCTTCCCTACCTTATTCCTGTGCTGAGATACAGGCTGCTCCAACCTGCTGTAAAATGCTTGATTTCGAGAGTGATCGAAACTAATGAAAACATGGTTGGGGTAAAACCTAAAGGGAAAGACCTAGCACCAAATACAATTTGCCATCTGATCTAACTTCTGGAGGCAGTCAAAATGAGTATTTGAATTCTTCCCTACCTTATTCCTGTGCTGAGATACAGGCTGCTCCAACCTGCTGTAAAATGCTTGATTTCGAGAGTGAGCGAAACTAATGAAAACATTGTTGGGGTAAAACCTAAAGGGAAAGGCCTAGCACCAAATTGCATTGGCCATCTGATCTAACTTCTGGAGGCAGTCAAAATGAGTATTTGAATTCTTCCCTACCTTATTCCTGTGCTGAGATACAGGCTGCTCCAACCTGCTGTAAAATGCTTGATTTCGAGAGTGAGCGAAACTAATGAAAACATTGTTGGGGTAAAACCTAAAGGGAAAGGCCTAGCACCAAATTGCATTGGCCATCTGATCTAACTTCTGGAGGCAGTCAAAATGAGTATTTGAATTCTTCCCTACCTTATTCCTGTGCTGAGATACAGGCTGCTGCAACCTGCTGTAAAATGCTTGATTTCGAGAGTGAGCGAAACTAATGAAAACATTGTTGGGGTAAAACCTAAAGGGAAAGACCTAGCACCAAATACAATTTGCCATCTGATCTAACTTCTGGAGGCAGTCAAAATGAGTATTTGAATTCTTCCCTACCTTATTCCTGTGCTGAGATACAGGCTGCTCCAACCTGCTGTAAAATGCTTGATTTCGAGAGTGATCGAAACTAATGAAAACATGGTAGGGGTAAAACCTAAAGGGAAAGACCTAGCACCAAATACAATTTGCCATCTGATCTAACTTCTGGAGGCAGTCAAAATGAGTATTTGAATTCTTCCCTACCTTATTCCTGTGCTGAGATACAGGCTGCTCCAACCTGCTGTAAAATGCTTGATTTCGAGAGTGAGCGAAACTAATGAAAACATTGTTGGGGTAAAACCTAAAGGGAAAGGCCTAGCACCAAATTCCGTTGGCCATCTGATCTAACTTCTGGAGGCAGTCAAAATGATCCTTAGAATTCTTCCCTACCTTATTCCTGTGCTGAGATACAGGCTGCTCCAACCTGCTGTAAAATGCTTGATTTCGAGAGTGAGCGAAACTAATGAAAACATTGTTGGGGTAAAACCTAAAGGGAAAGACCTAGCACCAAATACAATTTGCCATCTGATCTAACTTCTGGAGGCAGTCAAAATGAGTATTTGAATTCTTCCCTACCTTATTCCTGTGCTGAGATACAGGCTGATCCAACCTGCTGTAAAATGCTTGATTTCGAGAGTGAGCGAAACTAATGAAAACATTGTTGGGGTAAAACCTAAAGGGAAAGGCCTAGCACCAAATTCCGTTGGCCATCTGATCTAACTTCTGGAGGCAGTCAAAATGATCCTTAGAATTCTTCCCTACCTTATTCCTGTGCTGAGATACAGGCTGCTCCAACCTGCTGTAAGATGCTTGATTTCAAGAGTGATCGAAACTAATGAAAACATGGTTGGGGTGAAACCTAAAGGGAAAGACCTAGCACCAAATACAATTTGCCATCTGATCTAACTTCTGGAGGCAGTCAAAATGAGTATTTGAATTCTTCCCTACCTTATTCCTGTGCTGAGATACAGGCTGCTCCAACCTGCTGTAAAATGCTTGATTTCGAGAGTGAGCGAAACTAATGAAAACATTGTTGGGGTAAAACCTAAAGGGAAAGACCTAGCACCAAATTCCGTTGGCCATCTGATCTAACTTCAGGAGGCAGTCAAAATGATCCTTAGAATTCTTCCCTACCTTATTCCTGTGCTGAGATACAGGCTGCTCCAACCTGCTGTAAAATGCTTGATTTCGAGAGTGAGCGAAACTAATGAAAACATTGTTGGGGTAAAACCTAAAGGGAAAGGCCTAGCACCAAATTGCATTGGCCATCTGATCTAACTTCTGGAGGCAGTCAAAATGAGTATTTGAATTCTTCCCTACCTTATTCCTGTGCTGAGATACAGGCTGCTCCAACCTGCTGTAAAATGCTTGATTTCGAGAGTGAGCGAAACTAATGAAAACATTGTTGGGGTAAAACCTAAAGGGAAAGACCTAGCACCAAATACAATTTGCCATCTGATCTAACTTCTGGAGGCAGTCAAAATGAGTATTTGAATTCTTCCCTACCTTATTCCTGTGCTGAGATACAGGCTGCTCCAACCTGCTGTAAAATGCTTGATTTCGAGAGTGATCGAAACTAATGAAAACATGGTGGGGGTAAAACCTAAAGGGAAAGACCTAGCACCAAATACAATTTGCCATCTGATCTAACTTCTGGAGGCAGTCAAAATGAGTATTTGAATTCTTCCCTACCTTATTCCTGTGCTGAGATACAGGCTGCTCCAACCTGCTGTAAAATGCTTGATTTCGAGAGTGAGCGAAAGTAATGAAAACATTGTTGGGGTAAAACCTAAAGGGAAAGACCTGGCACCAAATACAATTTGCCATCTGATCTAACTTCTGGAGGCAGTCAAAATGAGTATTTGAATTCTTCCCTACCTTATTCCTGTGCTGAGATACAGGCTGCTCCAACCTGCTGTAAAATGCTTGATTTCGAGAGTGAGCGAAACTAATGAAAACATTGTTGGGGTAAAACCTAAAGGGAAAGGCCTAGCACCAAATTGCATTGGCCATCTGATCTAACTTCTGGAGGCAGTCAAAATGAGTATTTGAATTCTTCCCTACCTTATTCCTGTGCTGAGATACAGGCTGCTCCAACCTGCTGTAAAATGCTTGATTTCGAGAGTGAGCGAAACTAATGAAAACATTGTTGGGGTAAAACCTAAAGGGAAAGGCCTAGCACCAAATTGCATTGGCCATCTGATCTAACTTCTGGAGGCAGTCAAAATGAGCCTTAGAATTCTTCCCTACCTTATTCCTGTGCTGAGATACAGGCTGCTCCAACCTGCTGTAAAATGCTTGATTTCGAGAGTGAGCGAAACTAATGAAAACATTGTTGGGGTAAAACCTAAAGGGAAAGACCTAACACCAAATCCAATTTGCCATCTGATCTAACTTCTGGAGGCAGTCAAAATGAGTATTTGAATTCTTCCCTACCTTATTCCTGTGCTGAGATACAGGCTGCTCCAACCTGCTGTAAAATGCTTGATTTCGAGAGTGAGCGAAACTAATGAAAACATTGTTGGGGTAAAACCTAAAGGGAAAGACCTAGCACCAAATACAATTTGCCATCTGATCTAACTTCTGGAGGCAGTCAAAATGAGTATTTGAATTCTTCCCTACCTTATTCCTGTGCTGAGATACAAGCTGCTCCAACCTGCTGTAAAATGCTTGATTTCGAGAGTGAGCGAAACTAATGAAAACATTGTTGGGGTAAAACCTAAAGGGAAAGGCCTAGCACCAATACAATTTGCCATCTGATCTAACTTCTGGAGGCAGTCAAAATGAGTATTTGAATTCTTCCCTACCTTATTCCTGTGCTGAGATACAGGCTGCTCCAACCTGCTGTAAAATGCTTGATTTCGAGAGTGAGCGAAACTAATGAAAACATTGTTGGGGTAAAACCTAAAGGGAAAGGCCTAGCACCAAATTGCATTGGCCATCTGATCTAACTTCTGGAGGCAGTCAAAATGAGTATTTGAATTCTTCCCTACCTTATTCCTGTGCTGAGCTACAGGCTGCTCCAACCTGCTGTAAAATGCTTGATTTCGAGAGTGAGCGAAACTAATGAAAACATTGTTGGGGTAAAACCAAAAGGGAAAGGCCTAGCACCAAATTGCATTGGCCATCTGATCTAACTTCTGGAGGCAGTCAAAATGAGTATTTGAATTCTTCCCTACCTTATTCCTGTGCTGAGATACAGGCTGCTCCAACCTGCTGTAAAATGCTTGATTTCGAGAGTGAGCGAAACTAATGAAAACATTGTTGGGGTAAAACCTAAAGGGAAAGACCTAGCACCAAATACAATTTGCCATCTGATCTAACTTCTGGAGGCAGTCAAAATGAGTATTTGAATTCTTCCCTACCTTATTCCTGTGCTGAGATACAGGCTGCTCCAACCTGCTGTAAAATGCTTGATTTCGAGAGTGATCGAAACTAATGAAAACATGGTTGGGGTAAAACCTAAAGGGAAAGACCTAGCACCAAATACAATTTGCCATCTGATCTAACTTCTGGAGGCAGTCAAAATGAGTATTTGAATTCTTCCCTACCTTATTCCTGTGCTGAGATACAGGCTGCTCCAACCTGCTGTAAAATGCTTGATTTCGAGAGTGAGCGAAACTAATGAAAACATTGTTGGGGTAAAACCTAAAGGGAAAGGCCTAGCACCAAATTGCATTGGCCATCTGATCTAACTTCTGGAGGCAGTCAAAATGAGTATTTGAATTCTTCCCTACCTTATTCCTGTGCTGAGATACAGGCTGCTCCAACCTGCTGTAAAATGCTTGATTTCGAGAGTGAGCGAAACTAATGAAAACATTGTTGGGGTAAAACCTAAAGGGAAAGACCTAGCACCAAATACAATTTGCCATCTGATCTAACTTCTGGAGGCAGTCAAAATGAGTATTTGAATTCTTCCCTACCTTATTCCTGTGCTGAGATACAGGCTGCTCCAACCTGCTGTAAAATGCTTGATTTCGAGAGTGATCGAAACTAATGAAAACATGGTAGGGGTAAAACCTAAAGGGAAAGACCTAGCACCAAATACAATTTGCCATCTGATCTAACTTCTGGAGGCAGTCAAAATGAGTATTTGAATTCTTCCCTACCTTATTCCTGTGCTGAGATACAGGCTGCTCCAACCTGCTGTAAAATGCTTGATTTCGAGAGTGAGCGAAACTAATGAAAACATTGTTGGGGTAAAACCTAAAGGGAAAGGCCTAGCACCAAATTGCATTGGCCATCTGATCTAACTTCTGGAGGCAGTCAAAATGAGTATTTGAATTCTTCCCTACCTTATTCCTGTGCTGAGATACAGGCTGCTCCAACCTGCTGTAAAATGCTTGATTTCGAGAGTGAGCGAAACTAATGAAAACATTGTTGGGGTAAAACCTAAAGGGAAAGACCTAACACCAAATCCAATTTGCCATCTGATCTAACTTCTGGAGGCAGTCAAAATGAGTATTTGAATTCTTCCCTACCTTATTCCTGTGCTGAGATACAGGCTGCTCCAACCTGCTGTAAAATGCTTGATTTCGAGAGTGAGCGAAACTAATGAAAACATGGTTGGGGTAAAACCTAAAGGGAAAGACCTAGCACCAAATACAATTTGCCATCTGATCTAACTTCTGGAGGCAGTCAAAATGAGTATTTGAATTCTTCCCTACCTTATTCCTGTGCTGAGATACAGGGTGCTCCAACCTGCTGTAAAATGCTTGATTTCGAGAGTGAGCGAAACTAATGAAAACATTGTTGGGGTAAAACCTAAAGGGAAAGACCTGGCACCAAATACAATTTGCCATCTGATCTAACTTCTGGAGGCAGTCAAAATGAGTATTTGAATTCTTCCCTACCTTATTCCTGTGCTGAGATACAGGCTGCTCCAACCTGCTGTAAAATGCTTGATTTCGAGAGTGAGCGAAACTAATGAAAACATTGTTGGGGTAAAACCTAAAGGGAAAGACCTAGCACCAAATACAATTTGCCATCTGATCTAACTTCTGGAGGCAGTCAAAATGAGTATTTGAATTCTTCCCTACCTTATTCCTGTGCTGAGATACAAGCTGCTCCAACCTGCTGTAAAATGCTTGATTTCGAGAGTGAGCGAAACTAATGAAAACATTGTTGGGGTAAAACCTAAAGGGAAAGGCCTAGCACCAATACAATTTGCCATCTGATCTAACTTCTGGAGGCAGTCAAAATGAGTATTTGAATTCTTCCCTACCTTATTCCTGTGCTGAGATACAGGCTGCTCCAACCTGCTGTAAAATGCTTGATTTCGAGAGTGAGCGAAACTAATGAAAACATTGTTGGGGTAAAACCTAAAGGGAAAGACCTAGCACCAAATACAATTTGCCATCTGATCTAACTTCTGGAGGCAGTCAAAATGAGTATTTGAATTCTTCCCTACCTTATTCCTGTGCTGAGATACAGGCTGCTCCAACCTGCTGTAAAATGCTTGATTTCGAGAGTGAGCGAAACTAATGAAAACATTGTTGGGGTAAAACCTAAAGGGAAAGGCCTAGCACCAAATTGCATTGGCCATCTGATCTAACTTCTGGAGGCAGTCAAAATGAGTATTTGAATTCTTCCCTACCTTATTCCTGTGCTGAGATACAGGCTGCTCCAACCTGCTGTAAAATGCTTGATTTCGAGAGTGAGCGAAACTAATGAAAACATTGTTGGGGTAAAACCAAAAGGGAAAGGCCTAGCACCAAATTGCATTGGCCATCTGATCTAACTTCTGGAGGCAGTCAAAATGAGTATTTGAATTCTTCCCTACCTTATTCCTGTGCTGAGATACAGGCTGCTCCAACCTGCTGTAAAATGCTTGATTTCGAGAGTGAGCGAAACTAATGAAAACATTGTTGGGGTAAAACCTAAAGGGAAAGACCTAGCACCAAATACAATTTGCCATCTGATCTAACTTCTGGAGGCAGTCAAAATGAGTATTTGAATTCTTCCCTACCTTATTCCTGTGCTGAGATACAGGCTGCTCCAACCTGCTGTAAAATGCTTGATTTCGAGAGTGATCGAAACTAATGAAAACATGGTTGGGGGAAAACCTAAAGGGAAAGACCTAGCACCAAATACAATTTGCCATCTGATCTAACTTCTGGAGGCAGTCAAAATGAGTATTTGAATTCTTCCCTACCTTATTCCTGTGCTGAGACACAGGCTGCTCCAACCTGCTGTAAAATGCTTGATTTCGAGAGTGATCGAAACTAATGAAAACATTGTTGGGGTAAAACCTAAAGGGAAAGACCTAGCACCAAATCCAATTTGCCATCTGATCTAACTTCTGGAGGCAGTCAAAATGAGTATTTGAATTCTTCCCTACCTTATTCCTGTGCTGAGATACAGGCTGCTCCAACCTGCTGTAAAATGCTTGATTTCGAGAGTGAGCGAAACTAATGAAAACATTGTTGGGGTAAAACCTAAAGGGAAAGGCCTAGCACCAAATTGCATTGGCCATCTGATCTAACTTCTGGAGGCAGTCAAAATGATCCTTAGAATTCTTCCCTACCTTATTCCTGTGCTGAGATACAGGCTGCTCCAACCTGCTGTAAAATGCTTGATTTTGAGAGTGATCGAAACTAATGAAAACATGGTTGGGGTAAAACCTAAAGGGAAAGGCCTAGCACGAAATTCCATTGGCCATCTGATCTAACTTCTGGAGGCAGTCAAAATGAGTATTTGAATTCTTCCCTACCTTATTCCTGTGCTGAGATACAGGCTGCTCCAACCTGCTGTAAAATGCTTGATTTCGAGAGTGAGCAAAACTAATGAAAACATTGTTGGGGTAAAACCTAAAGGGAAAGGCCTAGCACCAAATTGCATTGGCCATCTGATCTAACTTCTGGAGGCAGTCAAAATGAGTATTTGAATTCTTCCCTACCTTATTCCTGTGCTGAGATACAGGCTGCTCCAACCTGCTGTAAAATGCTTGATTTCGAGAGTGAGCGAAACTAATGAAAACATTGTTGGGGTAAAACCAAAAGGGAAAGGCCTAGCACCAAATTGCATTGGCCATCTGATCTAACTTCTGGAGGCAGTCAAAATGAGTATTTGAATTCTTCCCTACCTTATTCCTGTGCTGAGATACAGGCTGCTCCAACCTGCTGTAAAATGCTTGATTTCGAGAGTGAGCGAAACTAATGAAAACATTGTTGGGGTAAAACCTAAAGGGAAAGACCTAGCACCAAATACAATTTGCCATCTGATCTAACTTCTGGAGGCAGTCAAAATGAGTATTTGAATTCTTCCCTACCTTATTCCTGTGCTGAGATACAGGCTGCTCCAACCTGCTGTAAAATGCTTGATTTCGAGAGTGATCGAAACTAATGAAAACATGGTTGGGGGAAAACCTAAAGGGAAAGACCTAGCACCAAATACAATTTGCCATCTGATCTAACTTCTGGAGGCAGTCAAAATGAGTATTTGAATTCTTCCCTACCTTATTCCTGTGCTGAGACACAGGCTGCTCCAACCTGCTGTAAAATGCTTGATTTCGAGAGTGATCGAAACTAATGAAAACATTGTTGGGGTAAAACCTAAAGGGAAAGACCTAGCACCAAATCCAATTTGCCATCTGATCTAACTTCTGGAGGCAGTCAAAATGAGTATTTGAATTCTTCCCTACCTTATTCCTGTGCTGAGATACAGGCTGCTCCAACCTGCTGTAAAATGCTTGATTTCGAGAGTGAGCGAAACTAATGAAAACATTGTTGGGGTAAAACCTAAAGGGAAAGGCCTAGCACCAAATTGCATTGGCCATCTGATCTAACTTCTGGAGGCAGTCAAAATGATCCTTAGAATTCTTCCCTACCTTATTCCTGTGCTGAGATACAGGCTGCTCCAACCTGCTGTAAAATGCTTGATTTTGAGAGTGATCGAAACTAATGAAAACATGGTTGGGGTAAAACCTAAAGGGAAAGGCCTAGCACGAAATTCCATTGGCCATCTGATCTAACTTCTGGAGGCAGTCAAAATGAGTATTTGAATTCTTCCCTACCTTATTCCTGTGCTGAGATACAGGCTGCTCCAACCTGCTGTAAAATGCTTGATTTCGAGAGTGAGCAAAACTAATGAAAACATTGTTGGGGTAAAACCTAAAGGGAAAGGCCTAGCACCAAATTCCATTGGCCATCTGATCTAACTTCTGGAGGCAGTCAAAATGAGTATTTGAATTCTTCCCTACCTTATTCCTGTGCTGAGATACAGGCTGCTCCAACCTACTGTAAAATGCTTGATTTCGAGAGTGAGTGAAACTAATGAAAACATTGTTGGGGTAAAACCTAAAGGGAAAGACCTAGCACCAAATTGCATTGGCCATCTGATCTAACTTCTGGAGGCAGTCAAAATGATCCTTAGAATTCTTCCCTACCTTATTCCTGTGCTGAGATACAGGCTGCTCCAACCTGCTGTAAAATGCTTGATTTCGAGAGTGAGTGAAACTAATGAAAACATTGTTGGGGTAAAACCTAAAGGGAAAGACCTAGCACCAAATACAATTTGCCATCTGATCTAACTTCTGGAGGCAGTCAAAATGAGTATTTGAATTCTTCCCTACCTTATTCCTGTGCTGAGATACAGGCTGCTCCAACCTGCTGTAAAATGCTTGATTTCGAGAGTGAGCGAAACTAATGAAAACATTGTTGGGGTAAAACCTAAAGGGAAAGGCCTAGCACCAAATTGCATTGGCCATCTGATCTAACTTCTGGAGGCAGTCAAAATGATCCTTAGAATTCTTCCCTACCTTATTCCTGTGCTGAGATACAGGCTGCTCCAACCTGCTGTAAAATGCTGGATTTCGAGAGTGAGTGATACTAATGAAAACATTGTTGGGGTAAAACCTAAAGGGAAAGACCTAGCACCAAATTCCGTTGGCCATCTGATCTAACTTCAGGAGGCAGTCAAAATGATCCTTAGAATTCTTCCCTACCTTATTCCTGTGCTGAGCTACAGGCTGCTCCAACCTGCTGTAAAATGCTTGATTTCGAGAGTGAGCGAAACTAATGAAAACATTGTTGGGGTAAAACCTAAAGGGAAAGGCCTAGCACCAAATTGCATTGGCCATCTGATCTAACTTCTGGAGGCAGTCAAAATGATCCTTAGAATTCTTCCCTACCTTATTCCTGTGCTGAGATACAGGCTGCTCCAACCTGCTGTAAAATGCTTGATTTCGAGAGTGAGCGAAACTAATGAAAACATTGTTGGGGTAAAACCTAAAGGGAAAGGCCTAGCACCAAATTGCATTGGCCATCTGATCTAACTTCTGGAGGCAGTCAAAATGATCCTTAGAATTCTTCCCTACCTTATTCCTGTGCTGAGATACAGGCTGCTCCAACCTGCTGTAAAATGCTTGATTTCGAGAGTGAGCGAAACTAATGAAAACATTGTTGGGGTAAAACCTAAAGGGAAAGACCTAGCACCAAATACAATTTGCCATCTGATCTAACTTCTGGAGGCAGTCAAAATGAGTATTTGAATTCTTCTCTACCTTATTCCTGTGCTGAGATACAGGCTGCTCCAACCTGCTGTAAAATGCTTGATTTCGAGAGCGAGCAAAACTAATAAAAACATTGTTGGGGTAAAACCTAAAGGGAAAGTCCTAGCACCAAATTGCATTGGCCATCTGATCTAACTTCTGGAGGCAGTCAAAATGAGTATTTGAATTCTTCCCTACCTTATTCCTGTGCTGAGATACAGGCTGCTCCAACCTGCTGTAAAATGCTTGATTTCGAGAGTGAGCGAAACTAATGAAAACATTGTTGGGGTAAAACCTAAAGGGAAAGACCTAGCACCAAATACAATTTGCCATCTGATCTAACTTCTGGAGGCAGTCAAAATGAGTATTTGAATTCTTCCCTACCTTATTCCTGTGCTGAGCTACAGGCTGATCCAACCTGCTGTAAAATGCTTGATTTCGAGAGTGAGCGAAACTAATGAAAACATTGTTAGGGTAAAACCTAAAGGGAAAGGCCTAGCACCAAATTCCGTTGGCCATCTGATCTAACTTCAGGAGGCAGTCAAAATGATCCTTACAATTCTTCCCTACCTTATTCCTGTGCTGAGATACAGGCTGCTCCAACCTGCTGTAAAATGCTTGATTTCGAGAGTGAGCGAAACTAATGAAAACATTGTTGGGGTAAAACCTAAAGGGAAAGGCCTAGCACCAAATTGCATTGGCCATCTGATCTAACTTCTGGAGGCAGTCCAAATGAGTATTTGAATTCTTCCCTACCTTATTCCTGTGCTGAGATACAGGCTGCTCCAACCTGCTGTAAAATGCTTGATTTCGAGAGTGAGCGAAACTAATGAAAACATTGTTGGGGTAAAACCTAAAGGGAAAGACCTAGCACCAAATACAATTTGCCATCTGATTTAACTTCTGGAGGCAGTCAAACTGAGTATTTAAATTCTTCCCTACCTTATTCCTGTGCTGAGATACAGTCTGCTCCAACCTGCTGTAAAATGCTTGATTTCGAGAGTGAGCGAAACTAATGAAAACATGGTTGGGGTAAAACCTAAAGGGAAAGACCTAGCACCAAATGCAATTTGCCATCTGATCTAACTTCTGGAGGCAGTCAAAATGAGTATTTGAATTCTTCCCTACCTTATTCCTGTGCTGAGATACAGGCTGCTCCAACCTGCTGTAAAATGCTTGATTTCGAGAGTGATCGAAACTAATGAAAACATTGTTGGGGTAAAACCTAAAGGGAAAGACCTAGCACCAAATCCAATTTGCCATCTGATCTAACTTCTGGAGGCAGTCAAAATGAGTATTTGAATTCTTCCCTACCTTATTCCTGTGCTGAGATACAGGCTGCTCCAACCTGCTGTAAAATGCTTGATTTCGAGAGTGAGCGAAACTAATGAAAACATTGTTGGGGTAAAACCTAAAGGGAAAGGCCTAGCACCAAATTGCATTGGCCATCTGATCTAACTTCTGGAGGCAGTCAAAATGATCCTTAGAATTCTTCCCTACCTTATTCCTGTGCTGAGATACAGGCTGCTCCAACCTGCTGTAAAATGCTTGATTTTGAGAGTGATCGAAACTAATGAAAACATGGTTGGGGTAAAACCTAAAGGGAAAGGCCTAGCACGAAATTCCATTGGCCATCTGATCTAACTTCTGGAGGCAGTCAAAATGAGTATTTGAATTCTTCCCTACCTTATTCCTGTGCTGAGATACAGGCTGCTCCAACCTGCTGTAAAATGCTTGATTTCGAGAGTGAGCAAAACTAATGAAAACATTGTTGGGGTAAAACCTAAAGGGAAAGGCCTAGCACCAAATTGCATTGGCCATCTGATCTAACTTCTGGAGGCAGTCAAAATGAGTATTTGAATTCTTCCCTACCTTATTCCTGTGCTGAGATACAGGCTGCTCCAACCTGCTGTAAAATGCTTGATTTCGAGAGTGAGCGAAACTAATGAAAACATTGTTGGGGTAAAACCAAAAGGGAAAGGCCTAGCACCAAATTGCATTGGCCATCTGATCTAACTTCTGGAGGCAGTCAAAATGAGTATTTGAATTCTTCCCTACCTTATTCCTGTGCTGAGATACAGGCTGCTCCAACCTGCTGTAAAATGCTTGATTTCGAGAGTGAGCGAAACTAATGAAAACATTGTTGGGGTAAAACCTAAAGGGAAAGACCTAGCACCAAATACAATTTGCCATCTGATCTAACTTCTGGAGGCAGTCAAAATGAGTATTTGAATTCTTCCCTACCTTATTCCTGTGCTGAGATACAGGCTGCTCCAACCTGCTGTAAAATGCTTGATTTCGAGAGTGATCGAAACTAATGAAAACATGGTTGGGGGAAAACCTAAAGGGAAAGACCTAGCACCAAATACAATTTGCCATCTGATCTAACTTCTGGAGGCAGTCAAAATGAGTATTTGAATTCTTCCCTACCTTATTCCTGTGCTGAGACACAGGCTGCTCCAACCTGCTGTAAAATGCTTGATTTCGAGAGTGATCGAAACTAATGAAAACATTGTTGGGGTAAAACCTAAAGGGAAAGACCTAGCACCAAATCCAATTTGCCATCTGATCTAACTTCTGGAGGCAGTCAAAATGAGTATTTGAATTCTTCCCTACCTTATTCCTGTGCTGAGATACAGGCTGCTCCAACCTGCTGTAAAATGCTTGATTTCGAGAGTGAGCGAAACTAATGAAAACATTGTTGGGGTAAAACCTAAAGGGAAAGGCCTAGCACCAAATTGCATTGGCCATCTGATCTAACTTCTGGAGGCAGTCAAAATGATCCTTAGAATTCTTCCCTACCTTATTCCTGTGCTGAGATACAGGCTGCTCCAACCTGCTGTAAAATGCTTGATTTTGAGAGTGATCGAAACTAATGAAAACATGGTTGGGGTAAAACCTAAAGGGAAAGGCCTAGCACGAAATTCCATTGGCCATCTGATCTAACTTCTGGAGGCAGTCAAAATGAGTATTTGAATTCTTCCCTACCTTATTCCTGTGCTGAGATACAGGCTGCTCCAACCTGCTGTAAAATGCTTGATTTCGAGAGTGAGCAAAACTAATGAAAACATTGTTGGGGTAAAACCTAAAGGGAAAGGCCTAGCACCAAATTCCATTGGCCATCTGATCTAACTTCTGGAGGCAGTCAAAATGAGTATTTGAATTCTTCCCTACCTTATTCCTGTGCTGAGATACAGGCTGCTCCAACCTACTGTAAAATGCTTGATTTCGAGAGTGAGTGAAACTAATGAAAACATTGTTGGGGTAAAACCTAAAGGGAAAGACCTAGCACCAAATTGCATTGGCCATCTGATCTAACTTCTGGAGGCAGTCAAAATGATCCTTAGAATTCTTCCCTACCTTATTCCTGTGCTGAGATACAGGCTGCTCCAACCTGCTGTAAAATGCTTGATTTCGAGAGTGAGTGAAACTAATGAAAACATTGTTGGGGTAAAACCTAAAGGGAAAGACCTAGCACCAAATACAATTTGCCATCTGATCTAACTTCTGGAGGCAGTCAAAATGAGTATTTGAATTCTTCCCTACCTTATTCCTGTGCTGAGATACAGGCTGCTCCAACCTGCTGTAAAATGCTTGATTTCGAGAGTGAGCGAAACTAATGAAAACATTGTTGGGGTAAAACCTAAAGGGAAAGGCCTAGCACCAAATTGCATTGGCCATCTGATCTAACTTCTGGAGGCAGTCAAAATGATCCTTAGAATTCTTCCCTACCTTATTCCTGTGCTGAGATACAGGCTGCTCCAACCTGCTGTAAAATGCTGGATTTCGAGAGTGAGTGATACTAATGAAAACATTGTTGGGGTAAAACCTAAAGGGAAAGACCTAGCACCAAATTCCGTTGGCCATCTGATCTAACTTCAGGAGGCAGTCAAAATGATCCTTAGAATTCTTCCCTACCTTATTCCTGTGCTGAGCTACAGGCTGCTCCAACCTGCTGTAAAATGCTTGATTTCGAGAGTGAGCGAAACTAATGAAAACATTGTTGGGGTAAAACCTAAAGGGAAAGGCCTAGCACCAAATTGCATTGGCCATCTGATCTAACTTCTGGAGGCAGTCAAAATGATCCTTAGAATTCTTCCCTACCTTATTCCTGTGCTGAGATACAGGCTGCTCCAACCTGCTGTAAAATGCTTGATTTCGAGAGTGAGCGAAACTAATGAAAACATTGTTGGGGTAAAACCTAAAGGGAAAGGCCTAGCACCAAATTGCATTGGCCATCTGATCTAACTTCTGGAGGCAGTCAAAATGATCCTTAGAATTCTTCCCTACCTTATTCCTGTGCTGAGATACAGGCTGCTCCAACCTGCTGTAAAATGCTTGATTTCGAGAGTGAGCGAAACTAATGAAAACATTGTTGGGGTAAAACCTAAAGGGAAAGACCTAGCACCAAATACAATTTGCCATCTGATCTAACTTCTGGAGGCAGTCAAAATGAGTATTTGAATTCTTCTCTACCTTATTCCTGTGCTGAGATACAGGCTGCTCCAACCTGCTGTAAAATGCTTGATTTCGAGAGCGAGCAAAACTAATAAAAACATTGTTGGGGTAAAACCTAAAGGGAAAGTCCTAGCACCAAATTGCATTGGCCATCTGATCTAACTTCTGGAGGCAGTCAAAATGAGTATTTGAATTCTTCCCTACCTTATTCCTGTGCTGAGATACAGGCTGCTCCAACCTGCTGTAAAATGCTTGATTTCGAGAGTGAGCGAAACTAATGAAAACATTGTTGGGGTAAAACCTAAAGGGAAAGACCTAGCACCAAATACAATTTGCCATCTGATCTAACTTCTGGAGGCAGTCAAAATGAGTATTTGAATTCTTCCCTACCTTATTCCTGTGCTGAGCTACAGGCTGATCCAACCTGCTGTAAAATGCTTGATTTCGAGAGTGAGCGAAACTAATGAAAACATTGTTAGGGTAAAACCTAAAGGGAAAGGCCTAGCACCAAATTCCGTTGGCCATCTGATCTAACTTCAGGAGGCAGTCAAAATGATCCTTACAATTCTTCCCTACCTTATTCCTGTGCTGAGATACAGGCTGCTCCAACCTGCTGTAAAATGCTTGATTTCGAGAGTGAGCGAAACTAATGAAAACATTGTTGGGGTAAAACCTAAAGGGAAAGGCCTAGCACCAAATTGCATTGGCCATCTGATCTAACTTCTGGAGGCAGTCCAAATGAGTATTTGAATTCTTCCCTACCTTATTCCTGTGCTGAGATACAGGCTGCTCCAACCTGCTGTAAAATGCTTGATTTCGAGAGTGAGCGAAACTAATGAAAACATTGTTGGGGTAAAACCTAAAGGGAAAGACCTAGCACCAAATACAATTTGCCATCTGATTTAACTTCTGGAGGCAGTCAAACTGAGTATTTAAATTCTTCCCTACCTTATTCCTGTGCTGAGATACAGTCTGCTCCAACCTGCTGTAAAATGCTTGATTTCGAGAGTGAGCGAAACTAATGAAAACATGGTTGGGGTAAAACCTAAAGGGAAAGACCTAGCACCAAATGCAATTTGCCATCTGATCTAACTTCTGGAGGCAGTCAAAATGAGTATTTGAATTCTTCCCTACCTTATTCCTGTGCTGAGATACAGGCTGCTCCAACCTGCTGTAAAATGCTTGATTTCGAGAGTGAGCGAAACTAATGAAAACATTGTTGGGGTAAAACCTAAAGGGAAAGACCTAGCACCAAATCCAATTTGCCATCTGATCTAACTTCTGGAGGCAGTCAAAATGATCCTTAGAATTCTTCCCTACCTTATTCCTGTGCTGAGATACAGGCTGCTCCAACCTGCTGTAAAATGCTTGATTTCAAGAGTGAGCGAAACTAATGAAAACATGGTTGGGGTAAAACCTAAAGGGAAAGGTTTAGCACCAAATTGCATTGGCCATCTGATCTAAGTTCTGGAGGCAGTCAAAATGAGTATTTGAATTCTTCCCTACCTTATTCCTGTGCTGAGATACAGGCTGCTCCAACCTGCTGTAAAATGCTTGATTTCGAGAGTGAGCGAAACTAATGAAAACATTGTTGGGGTAAAACCTAAAGGGAAAGACCTAGCACCAAATCCAATTTGCCATCTGATCTGACTTCTGGAGGCAGTCAAAATGATCCTTAGAATTCTTCCCTACCTTATTCCTGTGCTGAGATACAGGCTGCTCCAACCTGCTGTAAAATGCTTGATTTCAAGAGTGATCGAAACTAATGAAAACATGGTTGGGTTAAAACCTAAAGGGAAAGGCCTAGCACCAAATTGCATTGGCCATCTGATCTAACTTCTGGAGGCAGTCAAAATGAGTATTTGAATTCTTCCCTACCTTATTCCTGTGCTGAGATACAGGCTGCTCCAACCTGCTGTAAAATGCTTGATTTCGAGAGTGAGCGAAACTAATGAAAACATTGTTGGGGTAAAACCTAAAGGGAAAGACCTAGCACCAAATACAATTTGCCATCTGATCTAACTTCTGGAGGCAGTCAAAATGAGTATTTGAATTCTTCCCTACCTTATTCCTGTGCTGAGATACAGGCTGCTCCAACCTGCTGTAAAATGCTTGATTTCGAGAGTGAGCGAAACTAATGAAAACATTGTTGGGGTAAAACCTGAAGGGAAAGGCCTAGCACCAAATTCCGTTGGCCATCTGATCTAACTTCTGGAGGCAGTCAAAATGATCCTTAGAATTCTTCCCTACCTTATTCCTGTGCTGAGATACAGGCTGCTCCAACCTGCTCTAAAATGCTTGATTTCGAGAGTGAGCGAAACCAATAAAAACATAGTTGGGGTAAAACCTAAAGGGAAAGGCCTAGCACCAAATTGCATTGGCCATCTGATCTAACTTCTGGAGGCAGTCAAAATGAGTATTTGAATTCTTCCCTACCTTATTCCTGTGCTGAGATACAGGCTGCTCCAACCTGCTGTAAAATGCTTGATTTCGAGAGTGAGCGAAACTAATGAAAACATTGTTGGGGTAAAACCTAAAGGGAAAGACCTAGCACCAAATACAATTTGCCATCTGATCTAACTTCTGGAGGCAGTCAAAATGAGTATTTGAATTCTTCCCTACCTTATTCCTGTGCTGAGATACAGGCTGCTCCAACCTGCTGTAAAATGCTTGATTTCGAGAAGAGCGAAACCAATAGAAACATTGTTGGGGTAAAACCTAAAGGGAAAGGCCTAGCACCAAACTGCATTGGCCATCTGATCTAACTTCTGGAGGCAGTCAAAATGATCCTTAGAATTCTTCCCTACCTTATTCCTGTGCTGAGATACAGGCTGCTCCAACCTGCTGTAAAATGCTTGATTTCGAGAGTGAGCGAAACTAATGAAAACATTGTTGGGGTAAAACCTAAAGGGAAAGGCCTAGCACCAAATACAATTTGCCATCTGATCTAACTTCTGGAGGCAGTCAAAATGAGTATTTGAATTCTTCCCTACCTTATTCCTGTGCTGAGATACAGGCTGCTCCAACCTGCTGTAAAATGCTTGATTTCGAGAGTGAGCGAAACTAATGAAAACATTGTTGGGGTAAAACCTAAAGGGAAAGACCTAGCACCAAATACAATTTGCCATCTGATCTAACTTCTGGAGGCAGTCAAAATGAGTATTTGAATTCTTCCCTACCTTATTCCTGTGCTGAGTTACAGGCTGCTCCAACCTGCTGTAAAATGCTTGATTTCGAGAGTGAGTGAAACTAATGAAAACATTGTTGGGGTAAAACCTAAAGGGAAAGACCTAGCACCAAATACAATTTGCCATCTGATCTAACTTCTGGAGGCAGTCAAAATGAGTATTTGAATTCTTCCCTACCTTATTCCTGTGCTGAGATACAGGCTGCTCCAACCTGCTGTAAAATGCTTGATTTCGAGAGTGAGCGAAACTAATGAAAACATTGTTGGGGTAAAACCTAAAGGGAAAGACCTAGCACCAAATCCAATTTGCCATCTGATCTGACTTCTGGAGGCAGTCAAAATGATCCTTAGAATTCTTCCCTACCTTATTCCTGTGCTGAGATACAGGCTGCTCCAACCTGCTGTAAAATGCTTGATTTCAAGAGTGATCGAAACTAATGAAAACATGGTTGGGTTAAAACCTAAAGGGAAAGGCCTAGCACCAAATTGCATTGGCCATCTGATCTAACTTCTGGAGGCAGTCAAAATGAGTATTTGAATTCTTCCCTACCTTATTCCTGTGCTGAGATACAGGCTGCTCCAACCTGCTGTAAAATGCTTGATTTCGAGAGTGAGCGAAACTAATGAAAACATTGTTGGGGTAAAACCTAAAGGGAAAGACCTAGCACCAAATACAATTTGCCATCTGATCTAACTTCTGGAGGCAGTCAAAATGAGTATTTGAATTCTTCCCTACCTTATTCCTGTGCTGAGATACAGGCTGCTCCAACCTGCTGTAAAATGCTTGATTTCGAGAGTGAGCGAAACTAATGAAAACATTGTTGGGGTAAAACCTGAAGGGAAAGGCCTAGCACCAAATTCCGTTGGCCATCTGATCTAACTTCTGGAGGCAGTCAAAATGATCCTTAGAATTCTTCCCTACCTTATTCCTGTGCTGAGATACAGGCTGCTCCAACCTGCTCTAAAATGCTTGATTTCGAGAGTGAGCGAAACCAATAAAAACATAGTTGGGGTAAAACCTAAAGGGAAAGGCCTAGCACCAAATTGCATTGGCCATCTGATCTAACTTCTGGAGGCAGTCAAAATGAGTATTTGAATTCTTCCCTACCTTATTCCTGTGCTGAGATACAGGCTGCTCCAACCTGCTGTAAAATGCTTGATTTCGAGAGTGAGCGAAACTAATGAAAACATTGTTGGGGTAAAACCTAAAGGGAAAGACCTAGCACCAAATACAATTTGCCATCTGATCTAACTTCTGGAGGCAGTCAAAATGAGTATTTGAATTCTTCCCTACCTTATTCCTGTGCTGAGATACAGGCTGCTCCAACCTGCTGTAAAATGCTTGATTTCGAGAAGAGCGAAACCAATAGAAACATTGTTGGGGTAAAACCTAAAGGGAAAGGCCTAGCACCAAACTGCATTGGCCATCTGATCTAACTTCTGGAGGCAGTCAAAATGATCCTTAGAATTCTTCCCTACCTTATTCCTGTGCTGAGATACAGGCTGCTCCAACCTGCTGTAAAATGCTTGATTTCGAGAGTGAGCGAAACTAATGAAAACATTGTTGGGGTAAAACCTAAAGGGAAAGGCCTAGCACCAAATACAATTTGCCATCTGATCTAACTTCTGGAGGCAGTCAAAATGAGTATTTGAATTCTTCCCTACCTTATTCCTGTGCTGAGATACAGGCTGCTCCAACCTGCTGTAAAATGCTTGATTTCGAGAGTGATCGAAACTAATGAAAACATTGTTGGGGTAAAACCTAAAGGGAAAGGCCTAGCACCAAATTGCATTGGCCATCTGATCTAACTTCTGGAGGCAGTCAAAATGATTATTAGAATTCTTCCCTACCTTATTCCTGTGCTGAGATACAGGCTGTTCCAACCTGCTGTAAAATGCTTGATTTCGAGAGTGAGCGAAACTAATGAAAACATGGTTGGGGTAAAACCTAAAGGGAAAGGCCTAGCACCAAATTCCATTGGCCATCTGATCTAACTTCTGGAGGCAGTCAAAATGATCCTTAGAATTCTTCCCTACCTTATTCCTGTGCTGAGATACAGGCTGCTCCAACCTGCTGTAAAATGCTTGATTTCGAGAAGAGCGAAACCAATAAAAACATTGTTGGGGTAAAACCTAAAGGGAAAGGCCTAGCACCAAATTGCATTGGCCATCTGATCTAACTTCTGGAGGCAGTCAAAATGATCCTTAGAATTCTTCCCTACCTTATTCCTGAGCTGAGATACAGGCTGCTCCAACCTGCTGTAAAATGCTTGATTTCGAGAGTGAGTGAAACTAATGAAAACATTGTTGGGGTAAAACCTAAAGGGAAAGACCGAGCACCAAATACAATTTGCCATCTGATCTAACTTCTGGAGGCAGTCAAAATGATCCTTAGAATTCTTCCCTACCTTATTCCTGTGCTGAGATACAGGCTGATCCAACCTGCTGTAAAATGCTTGATTTAGAGAGTGAGCGAAACTAATGAAAACATTGTTGGGCTAAAACCTAAAGGGAAAGGCCTAGCACCAAATTCCGTTGGCCATCTGATCTAACTTCTGGAGGCAGTCAAAATGATCCTTAGAATTCTTCCCTACCTTATTCCTGTGCTGAGATACAGGCTGCTCCAACCTGCTGTAAAATGCTTGATTTCGAGAGTGAGCTAAACTAATGAAAACATTTTTGGGGTAAAACCTAAAGGGAAAGACCTAGCACCAAATACAATTTGCCATCTGATCTAACTTCTGGAGGCAGTCAAAATGAGTATTTGAATTCTTCCCTACCTTATTCCTGTGCTGAGATACAGGCTGCTCCAACCTGCTGTAAAATGCTTGATTTCGAGAGTGAGTGAAACTAATGAAAACATTGTTGGGGTAAAACCTAAAGGGAAAGACCTAGCACCAAATACAATTTGCCATCTGATCTAACTTCTGGAGGCAGTCAAAATGAGTATTTGAATTCTTCCCTACCTTATTCCTGTGCTGAGATACAGGCTGCTCCAACCTGCTGTAAAATGCTTGATTTCGAGAGTGAGCGAAACTAATGAAAACATTGTTGGGGTAAAACCTAAAGGGAAAGACCTAGCACCAAATCCAATTTGCCATCTGATCTGACTTCTGGAGGCAGTCAAAATGATCCTTAGAATTCTTCCCTACCTTATTCCTGTGCTGAGATACAGGCTGCTCCAACCTGCTGTAAAATGCTTGATTTCAAGAGTGATCGAAACTAATGAAAACATGGTTGGGTTAAAACCTAGAGGGAAAGGCCTAGCACCAAATTGCATTGGCCATCTGATCTAACTTCTGGAGGCAGTCAAAATGAGTATTTGAATTCTTCCCTACCTTATTCCTGTGCTGAGATACAGGCTGCTCCAACCTGCTGTAAAATGCTTGATTTCGAGAGTGAGCGAAACTAATGAAAACATTGTTGGGGTAAAACCTAAAGGGAAAGACCTAGCACCAAATACAATTTGCCATCTGATCTAACTTCTGGAGGCAGTCAAAATGAGTATTTGAATTCTTCCCTACCTTATTCCTGTGCTGAGATACAGGCTGCTCCAACCTGCTGTAAAATGCTTGATTTCGAGAGTGAGCGAAACTAATGAAAACATTGTTGGGGTAAAACCTGAAGGGAAAGGCCTAGCACCAAATTCCGTTGGCCATCTGATCTAACTTCTGGAGGCAGTCAAAATGATCCTTAGAATTCTTCCCTACCTTATTCCTGTGCTGAGATACAGGCTGCTCCAACCTGCTCTAAAATGCTTGATTTCGAGAGTGAGCGAAACCAATAAAAACATAGTTGGGGTAAAACCTAAAGGGAAAGGCCTAGCACCAAATTGCATTGGCCATCTGATCTAACTTCTGGAGGCAGTCAAAATGAGTATTTGAATTCTTCCCTACCTTATTCCTGTGCTGAGATACAGGCTGCTCCAACCTGCTGTAAAATGCTTGATTTCGAGAGTGAGCGAAACTAATGAAAACATTGTTGGGGTAAAACCTAAAGGGAAAGACCTAGCACCAAATACAATTTGCCATCTGATCTAACTTCTGGAGGCAGTCAAAATGAGTATTTGAATTCTTCCCTACCTTATTCCTGTGCTGAGATACAGGCTGCTCCAACCTGCTGTAAAATGCTTGATTTCGAGAGTGAGCGAAACTAATGAAAACATTGTTGGGGTAAAACCTGAAGGGAAAGGCCTAGCACCAAATTCCGTTGGCCATCTGATCTAACTTCTGAAGGCAGTCAAAATGATCCTTAGAATTCCTCCCTACCTTATTCCTGTGCTGAGATACAGGCTGCTCCAACCTGCTGTAAAATGCTTGATTTCGAGAAGAGCGAAACCAATAGAAACATTGTTGGGGTAAAACCTAAAGGGAAAGGCCTAGCACCAAACTGCATTGGCCATCTGATCTAACTTCTGGAGGCAGTCAAAATGATCCTTAGAATTCTTCCCTACCTTATTCCTGTGCTGAGATACAGGCTGCTCCAACCTGCTGTAAAATGCTTGATTTCGAGAGTGAGCGAAACTAATGAAAACATTGTTGGGGTAAAACCTAAAGGGAAAGGCCTAGCACCAAATTGCATTGGCCATCTGATCTAACTTCTGGAGGCAGTCAAAATGATTATTAGAATTCTTCCCTACCTTATTCCTGTGCTGAGATACAGGCTGTTCCAACCTGCTGTAAAATGCTTGATTTCGAGAGTGATCGAAACTAATGAAAACATGGTTGGGGTAAAACCTAAAGGGAAAGGCCTAGCACCAAATTGCATTGGCCATCTGATCTAACTTCTGGAGGCAGTCAAAATGATCCTTAGAATTCTTCCCTACCTTATTCCTGTGCTGAGATACAGGCTGCTCCAACCTGCTGTAAAATGCTTGATTTCGAGAGTGAGCGAAACTAATGAAAACATTGTTGGGGTAAAACCTAAAGGGAAAGACCGAGCACCAAATACAATTTGCCATCTGATCTAACTTCTGGAGGCAGTCAAAATGATCCTTAGAATTCTTCCCTACCTTATTCCTGTGCTGAGATACAGGCTGATCCAACCTGCTGTAAAATGCTTGATTTAGAGAGTGAGCGAAACTAATGAAAACATTGTTGGGCTAAAACCTAAAGGGAAAGGCCTAGCACCAAATTCCGTTGGCCATCTGATCTAACTTCTGGAGGCAGTCAAAATGATCCTTAGAATTCTTCCCTACCTTATTCCTGTGCTGAGATACAGGCTGCTCCAACCTGCTGTAAAATGCTTGATTTCGAGAGTGAGCGAAACTAATGAAAACATTTTTGGGGTAAAACCTAAAGGGAAAGACCTAGCACCAAATACAATTTGCCATCTGATCTAACTTCTGGAGGCAGTCAAAATGAGTATTTGAATTCTTCCCTACCTTATTCCTGTGCTGAGATACAGGCTGCTCCAACCTGCTGTAAAATGCTTGATTTCGAGAGTGAGCGAAACTAATGAAAACATTGTTGGGGTAAAACCTAAAGGGAAAGACCTAGCACCAAATTCCGTTGGCCATCTGATCTAACTTCAGGAGGCAGTCAAAATGATCCTTAGAATTCTTCCCTACCTTATTCCTGTGCTGAGATACAGGCTGCTCCAACCTGCTGTAAAATGCTTGATTTCGAGAGTGAGCGAAACTAATGAAAACATTGTTGGGTAAAACCTAAAGGGAAAGGCCTAGCACCAAATTGCATTGGCCATCTGATCTAACTTCTGGAGGCAGTCAAAATGATCCTTAGAATTCTTCCCTACCTTATTCCTGTGCTGAGATACAGGCTGCTCCAACCTGCTGTAAAATGCTTGATTTCGAGAGTGAGCGAAACTAATGAAAACATTGTTGGGGTAAAACCTAAAGGGAAAGGCCTAGCACCAAATTGCATTGGCCATCTGATCTAACTTCTGGAGGCAGTCAAAATGAGTATTTGAATTCTTCCCTACCTTATTCCTGTGCTGAGATACAGGCTGCTCCAACCTGCTGTAAAATGCTTGATTTCGAGAGTGAGCGAAACTAATGAAAACATTGTTGGGGTAAAACCTAAAGGGAAAGACCTAGCACCAAATACAATTTGCCATCTGATCTAACTTCTGGAGGCAGTCAAAATGAGTATTTGAATTCTTCCCTACCTTATTCCTGTGCTGAGATACAGGCTGCTCCAACCTGCTGTAAAATGCTTGATTTCGAGAGTGATCGAAACTAATGAAAACATGGTTGGGGTAAAACCTAAAGGGAAAGACCTAGCACCAAATACAATTTGCCATCTGATCTAACTTCTGGAGGCAGTCAAAATGAGTATTTGAATTCTTCCCTACCTTATTCCTGTGCTGAGATACAGGCTGCTCCAACCTGCTGTAAAATGCTTGATTTCGAGAGTGAGCGAAACTAATGAAAACATTGTTGGGGTAAAACCTAAAGGGAAAGACCTGGCACCAAATACAATTTGCCATCTGATCTAACTTCTGGAGGCAGTCAAAATGAGTATTTGAATTCTTCCCTACCTTATTCCTGTGCTGAGATACAGGCTGCTCCAACCTGCTGTAAAATGCTTGATTTCGAGAGTGAGCGAAACTAATGAAAACATTGTTGGGGTAAAACCTAAAGGGAAAGGCCTAGCACCAAATTGCATTGGCCACCTGATCTAACTTCTGGAGGCAGTCAAAATGAGTATTTGAATTCTTCCCTACCTTATTCCTGTGCTGAGATACAGGCTGCTCCAACCTGCTGTAAAATGCTTGATTTCGAGAGTGAGCGAAACTAATGAAAACATTGTTGGGGTAAAACCTAAAGGGAAAGACCTAGCACCAAATACAATTTGCCATCTGATCTAACTTCTGGAGGCAGTCAAAATGAGTATTTGAATTCTTCCCTACCTTATTCCTGTGCTGAGATACAGGCTGCTCCAACCTGCTGTAAAATGCTTGATTTCGAGAGTGATCGAAACTAATGAAAACATGGTTGGGGTAAAACCTAAAGGGAAAGACCTAGCACCAAATACAATTTGCCATCTGATCTAACTTCTGGAGGCAGTCAAAATGAGTATTTGAATTCTTCCCTACCTTATTCCTGTGCTGAGATACAGGGTGC
Organism: Melanerpes formicivorus; assembly: GCF_026170545.1. Classification (NCBI taxonomy): domain Eukaryota; kingdom Metazoa; phylum Chordata; class Aves; order Piciformes; family Picidae; genus Melanerpes; species Melanerpes formicivorus. Next base: position 79,198 of record NW_027142748.1, on the reverse strand, counting down.
TCCAACCTGCTGTAAAATGCTTGATTTCGAGAGTGAGCGAAACTAATGAAAACATTGTTGGGGTAAAACCTAAAGGGAAAGACCTGGCACCAAATACAATTTGCCATCTGATCTAACTTCTGGAGGCAGTCAAAATGAGTATTTGAATTCTTCCCTACCTTATTCCTGTGCTGAGCTACAGGCTGCTCCAACCTGCTGTAAAATGCTTGATTTCGAGAGTGAGCGAAACTAATGAAAACATTGTTGGGGTAAAACCTAAAGGGAAAGGCCTAGCACCAAATACAATTTGCCATCTGATCTAACTTCTGGAGGCAGTCAAAATGATCCTTAGAATTCTTCCCTACCTTATTCCTGTGCTGAGATACAGGCTGCTCCAACCTGCTGTAAAATGCTTGATTTCGAGAGTGATCGAAACTAATGAAAACATTGTTGGGGTAAAACCTAAAGTGAAAGGCCTAGCACCAAATACAATTTGCCATCTGATCTAACTTCTGGAGGCAGTCAAAATGAGTATTTGAATTCTTCCCTACCTTATTCCTGTGCTGAGATACAGGCTGCTCCAACCTGCTGTAAAATGCTTGATTTCGAGAGTGAGCGAAACTAATGAAAACATTGTTGGGGTAAAACCTAAAGGGAAAGGCCTAGCACCAAATTGCATTGGCCATCTGATCTAACTTCTGGAGGCAGTCAAAATGAGTATTTGAATTCTTCCCTGCCTTATTCCTGTGCTGAGATACAGGCTGCTCCAACCTGCTGTAAAATGCTTGATTTCGAGAGTGAGCGAAACTAATGAAAACATTGTTGGGGTAAAACCTAAAGGGAAAGACCTAGCACCAAATACAATTTGCCATCTGATATAACTTCTGGAGGCAGTCAAAATGAGTATTTGAATTCTTCCCTACCTTATTCCTGTGCTGAGATACAGGCTGCTCCAACCTGCTGTAAAATGCTTGATTTCGAGAGTGAGCGAAACTAATGAAAACATTTTTGGGGTAAAACCTAAAGGGAAAGGCCTAGCACCAAATACAATTTGCCATCTGATCTAACTTCTGGAGGCAGTCAAAATGAGTATTTGAATTCTTCCCTACCTTATTCCTGTGCTGAGATACAGGCTGCTCCAACCTGCTGTAAAATGCTTGATTTCGAGAGTGAGCGAAACTAATGAAAACATTGTTGGGGTAAAACCTAAAGGGAAAGGCCTAGCACCAAATTGCATTGGCCATCTGATCTAACTTCTGGAGGCAGTCAAAATGAGTATTTGAATTCTTCCCTACCTTATTCCTGTGCTGAGATACAGGCTGCTCCAACCTGCTGTAAAATGCTTGATTTCGAGAGTGAGCGAAACTAATGAAAACATTGTTGGGGTAAAACCTAAAGGGAAAGACCTAGCACCAAATCCAATTTGCCATCTGATCTAACTTCTGGAGGCAGTCAAAATGAGTATTTGAATTCTTCCCTACCTTATTCCTGTGCTGAGATACAGGCTGCTCCAACCTGCTGTAAAATGCTTGATTTCGAGAGTGAGCGAAACTAATGAAAACATTGTTGGGGTAAAACCTAAAGGGAAAGGCCTAGCACCAAATACAATTTGCCATCTGATCTAACTTCTGGAGGCAGTCAAAATGAGTATTTGAATTCTTCCCTACCTTATTCCTGTGCTGAGATACAGGCTGCTCCAACCTGCTGTAAAATGCTTGATTTCGAGAGTGAGCGAAACTAATGAAAACATTGTTGGGGTAAAACCGAAAGGGAAAGGCCTGGCACCAAATACAATTTGCCATCTGATCTAACTTCTGGAGGCAGTCAAAATGAGTATTTGAATTCTTCCCTACCTTATTCCTGTGCTGAGATACAGGCTGCTCCAACCTGCTGTAAAATGCTTGATTTCGAGAGTGAGCGAAACTAATGAAAACATTGTTGGGGTAAAACCTAAAGGGAAAGGCCTAGCACCAAATTGCATTGGCCATCTGATCTAACTTCTGGAGGCAGTCAAAATGAGTATTTGAATTCTTCCCTACCTTATTTCTGTGCTGAGATACAGGCTGCTCCAACCTGCTGTAAAATGCTTGATTTCGAGAGTGAGCGAAACTAATGAAAACATTGTTAGGGTAAAACCTAAAGGGAAAGGCCTAGCACCAAATTCCGTCGGCCATCTGATCTAACTTCTGGAGGCAGTCAAAATGATCCTTAGAATTCTTCCCTACCTTATTCCTGTGCTGAGATACAGGCTGCTCCAACCTGCTGTAAAATGCTTGATTTCGAGAGTGAGCGAAACTAATGAAAACATTGTTGGGGTAAAACCTAAAGGGAAAGGCCTAGCACCAAATTGCATTGGCCATCTGATCTAACTTCTGGAGGCAGTCAAAATGAGTATTTGAATTCTTCCCTACCTTATTCCTGTGCTGAGATACAGGCTGCTCCAACCTGCTGTAAAATGCTTGATTTCGAGAGTGAGCGAAACTAATGAAAACCTTGTTAGGGTAAAACCTAAAGGGAAAGGCCTAGCACCAAATTCCGTCGGCCATCTGATCTAACTTCTGGAGGCAGTCAAAATGATCCTTAGAATTCTTCCCTACCTTATTCCTGTGCTGAGATACAGGCTGCTCCAACCTGCTGTAAAATGCTTGATTTCGAGAGTGAGCGAAACTAATGAAAACATTGTTGGGGTAAAACCTAAAGGGAAAGGCCTAGCACCAAATTGCATTGGCCATCTGATCTAACTTCTGGAGGCAGTCAAAATGAGCATTTGAATTCTTCCCTACCTTATTCCTGTGCTGAGATGCAGGCTGCTCCAACCTGCTGTAAAATGCTTGATTTCGAGAGTGAGCAAAACTAATGAAAACATTGTTGGGGTAAAACCTAAAGGGAAAGGCCTAGCACCAAATTGCATTGGCCATCTGATCTAACTTCTGGAGGCAGTCAAAATGATCCTTAGAATTCTTCCCTACCTTATTCCTGTGCTGAGATACAGGCTGCTCCAACCTGCTGTAAAATGCTTGATTTCGAGAGTGAGCGAAACTAATGAAAACATTGTTGGGGTAAAACCTAAAGGGAAAGGCCTAGCACCAAATACAATTTGCCATCTGATCTAACTTCTGGAGGCAGTCAAAATGAGTATTTGAATTCTTCCCTACCTTATTCCTGTGCTGAGATACAGGCTGCTCCAACCTGCTGTAAAATGCTTGATTTCGAGAGTGAGCGAAACTAATGAAAACATTGTTGGGGTAAAACCTAAAGGGAAAGGCCTAGCACCAAATTGCATTGGCCATCTGATCTAACTTCTGGAGGCAGTCAAAATGAGTATTTGAATTCTTCCCTACCTTATTCCTGTGCTGAGATACAGGCTGCTCCAACCTGCTGTAAAATGCTTGATTTCGAGAGTGAGCGAAACTAATGAAAACATTGTTGGGGTAAAACCTAAAGGGAAAGACCTAGCACCAAATACAATTTGCCATCTGATCTAACTTCTGGAGGCAGTCAAAATGATCCTTAGAATTCTTCCCTACCTTATTCCTGTGCTGAGATACAGGCTGCTCCAACCTGCTGTAAAATGCTTGATTTCGAGAGTGAGCGAAACTAATGAAAACATTGTTGGGGTAAAACCTAAAGGGAAAGGCCTAGCACCAAATTGCATTGGCCATCTGATCTAACTTCTGGAGGCAGTCAAAATGAGTATTTGAATTCTTCCCTACCTTATTCCTGTGCTGAGATACAGGCTGCTCCAAACTGCTGTAAAATGCTTGATTTCGAGAGTGAGCGAAACTAATGAAAACATTGTTAGGGTAAAACCTAAAGGGAAAGGCCTAGCACCAAATTGCATTGGCCATCTGATCTAACTTCTGGAGGCAGTCAAAATGATCCTTAGAATTCTTCCCTACCTTATTCCTGTGCTGAGATACAGGCTGCTCCAACCTGCTGTAAAATGCTTGATTTCGAGAGTGAGCGAAACTAATGAAAACATTGTTGGGGTAAAACCTAAAGGGAAAGGCCTAGCACCAAATTGCATTGGCCATCTGATCTAACTTCTGGAGGCAGTCAAAATGAGCATTTGAATTCTTCCCTACCTTATTCCTGTGCTGAGATGCAGGCTGCTCCAACCTGCTGTAAAATGCTTGATTTCGAGAGTGAGCGAAACTAATGAAAACATTGTTGGGGTAAAACCTAAAGGGAAAGGCCTAGCACCAAATTGCATTGGCCATCTGATCTAACTTCTGGAGGCAGTCAAAATGATCCTTAGAATTCTTCCCTACCTTATTCCTGTGCTGAGATACAGGCTGCTCCAACCTGCTGTAAAATGCTTGATTTCGAGAGTGAGCGAAACTAATGAAAACATTGTTGGGGTAAAACCTAAAGGGAAAGACCTAGCACCAAATACAATTTGCCATCTGATCTAACTTCTGGAGGCAGTCAAAATGAGTATTTGAATTCTTCCCTACCTTATTCCTGTGCTGAGATACAGGCTGCTCCAACCTGCTGTAAAATGCTTGATTTCGAGAGTGAGCGAAACTAATGAAAACATTGTTGGGGTAAAACCTAAAGGGAAAGGCCTAGCACCAAATTGCATTGGCCATCTGATCTAACTTCTGGAGGCAGTCAAAATGAGTATTTGAATTCTTCCCTACCTTATTCCTGTGCTGAGATACAGGCTGCTCCAACCTGCTGTAAAATGCTTGATTTCGAGAGTGAGCGAAACTAATGAAAACATTGTTGGGGTAAAACCTAAAGGGAAAGACCTAGCACCAAATACAATTTGCCATCTGATCTAACTTCTGGAGGCAGTCAAAATGAGTATTTGAATTCTTCCCTACCTTATTCCTGTGCTGAGATACAGGCTGATCCAACCTGCTGTAAAATGCTTGATTTCGAGAGTGAGCGAAACTAATGAAAACATTGTTGGGGTAAAACCTAAAGGGAAAGGCCTAGCACCAAATTCCGTTGGCCATCTGATCTAACTTCTGGAGGCAGTCAAAATGATCCTTAGAATTCTTCCCTACCTTATTCCTGTGCTGAGATACAGGCTGCTCCAACCTGCTGTAAAATGCTTGATTTCGAGAGTGAGCGAAACTAATGAAAACATTGTTGGGGTAAAACCTAAAGGGAAAGGCCTAGCACCAAATTGCATTGGCCATCTGATCTAACTTCTGGAGGCAGTCAAAATGAGTATTTGAATTCTTCCCTACCTTATTCCTGTGCTGAGATACAGGCTGCTCCAACCTGCTGTAAAATGCTTGATTTCGAGAGTGAGCGAAACTAATGAAAACATTGTTGGGGTAAAACCTAAAGGGAAAGGCCTAGCACCAAATTGCATTGGCCATCTGATCTAACTTCTGGAGGCAGTCAAAATGAGTATTTGAATTCTTCCCTACCTTATTCCTGTGCTGAGATACAGGCTGCTCCAACCTGCTGTAAAATGCTTGATTTCGAGAGTGAGCGAAACTAATGAAAACATTGTTGGGGTAAAACCTAAAGGGAAAGACCTAGCACCAAATACAATTTGCCATCTGATCTAACTTCTGGAGGCAGTCAAAATGAGTATTTGAATTCTTCCCTACCTTATTCCTGTGCTGAGATACAGGCTGCTCCAACCTGCTGTAAAATGCTTGATTTCGAGAGTGATCGAAACTAATGAAAACATGGTAGGGGTAAAACCTAAAGGGAAAGACCTAGCACCAAATACAATTTGCCATCTGATCTAACTTCTGGAGGCAGTCAAAATGAGTATTTGAATTCTTCCCTACCTTATTCCTGTGCTGAGATACAGGCTGCTCCAACCTGCTGTAAAATGCTTGATTTCGAGAGTGAGCGAAACTAATGAAAACATTGTTGGGGTAAAACCTAAAGGGAAAGACCTGGCACCAAATACAATTTGCCATCTGATCTAACTTCTGGAGGCAGTCAAAATGAGTATTTGAATTCTTCCCTACCTTATTCCTGTGCTGAGATACAGGCTGCTCCAACCTGCTGTAAAATGCTTGATTTCGAGAGCGAGCGAAACTAATGAAAACATTGTTGGGGTAAAACCTAAAGGGAAAGGCCTAGCACCAAATTGCATTGGCCATCTGATCTAACTTCTGGAGGCAGTCAAAATGAGTATTTGAATTCTTCCCTACCTTATTCCTGTGCTGAGATACAGGCTGCTCCAACCTGCTGTAAAATGCTTGATTTCGAGAGTGAGCGAAACTAATGAAAACATTGTTGGGGTAAAACCTAAAGGGAAAGGCCTAGCACCAAATTGCATTGGCCATCTGATCTAACTTCTGGAGGCAGTCAAAATGAGCCTTAGAATTCTTCCCTACCTTATTCCTGTGCTGAGATACAGGCTGCTCCAACCTGCTGTAAAATGCTTGATTTCAAGAGTGAGCGAAACTAATGAAAACATTGTTGGGGTAAAACCTAAAGGGAAAGACCTAACACCAAATCCAATTTGCCATCTGATCTAACTTCTGGAGGCAGTCAAAATGAGTATTTGAATTCTTCCCTACCTTATTCCTGTGCTGAGATACAGGCTGCTCCAACCTGCTGTAAAATGCTTGATTTCGAGAGTGAGCGAAACTAATGAAAACATGGTTGGGGTAAAACCTAAAGGGAAAGACCTAGCACCAAATACAATTTGCCATCTGATCTAACTTCTGGAGGCAGTCAAAATGAGTATTTGAATTCTTCCCTACCTTATTCCTGTGCTGAGATACAGGGTGCTCCAACCTGCTGTAAAATGCTTGATTTCGAGAGTGAGCGAAACTAATGAAAACATTGTTGGGGTAAAACCTAAAGGGAAAGACCTGGCACCAAATACAATTTGCCATCTGATCTAACTTCTGGAGGCAGTCAAAATGAGTATTTGAATTCTTCCCTACCTTATTCCTGTGCTGAGATACAGGCTGCTCCAACCTGCTGTAAAATGCTTGATTTCGAGAGTGATCGAAACTAATGAAAACATTGTTGGGGTAAAACCTAAAGGGAAAGACCTAGCACCAAATACAATTTGCCATCTGATCTAACTTCTGGAGGCAGTCAAAATGAGTATTTGAATTCTTCCCTACCTTATTCCTGTGCTGAGATACAAGCTGCTCCAACCTGCTGTAAAATGCTTGATTTCGAGAGTGAGCGAAACTAATGAAAACATTGTTGGGGTAAAACCTAAAGGGAAAGGCCTAGCACCAATACAATTTGCCATCTGATCTAACTTCTGGAGGCAGTCAAAATGAGTATTTGAATTCCTCCCTACCTTATTCCTGTGCTGAGATACAGGCTGCTCCAACCTGCTGTAAAATGCTTGATTTCGAGAGTGAGCGAAACTAATGAAAACATTGTTGGGGTAAAACCTAAAGGGAAAGGCCTAGCACCAAATACAATTTGCCATCTGATCTAACTTCTGGAGGCAGTCAAAATGAGTATTTGAATTCTTCCCTACCTTATTCCTGTGCTGAGATACAGGCTGCTCCAACCTGCTGTAAAATGCTTGATTTCGAGAGTGAGCGAAACTAATGAAAACATTGTTGGGGTAAAACCTAAAGGGAAAGACCTGGCGCCAAATACAATTTGCCATCTGATCTAACTTCTGGAGGCAGTCAAAATGAGTATTTGAATTCTTCCCTACCTTATTCCTGTGCTGAGATACAGGCTGCTCCAACCTGCTGTAAAATGCTTGATTTCGAGAGTGAGCGAAACTAATGAAAACATTGTTGGGGTAAAACCTAAAGGGAAAGACCTAGCACCAAATACAATTTGCCATCTGATCTAACTTCTGGAGGCAGTCAAAATGAGTATTTGAATTCTTCCCTACCTTATTCCTGTGCTGAGATACAAGCTGCTCCAACCTGCTGTAAAATGCTTGATTTCGAGAGTGAGCGAAACTAATGAAAACATTGTTGGGGTAAAACCTAAAGGGAAAGGCCTAGCACCAATACAATTTGCCATCTGATCTAACTTCTGGAGGCAGTCAAAATGAGTATTTGAATTCTTCCCTACCTTATTCCTGTGCTGAGATACAGGCTGCTCCAACCTGCTGTAAAATGCTTGATTTCGAGAGTGAGCGAAACTAATGAAAACATTGTTGGGGTAAAACCTAAAGGGAAAGGCCTAGCACCAAATACAATTTGCCATCTGATCTAACTTCTGGAGGCAGTCAAAATGAGTATTTGAATTCTTCCCTACCTTATTCCTGTGCTGAGATACAGGCTGCTCCAACCTGCTGTAAAATGCTTGATTTCGAGAGTGAGCGAAACTAATGAAAACATTGTTGGGGTAAAACCTAAAGGGAAAGGCCTAGCACCAAATTGCATTGGCCATCTGATCTAACTTCTGGAGGCAGTCAAAATGAGTATTTGAATTCTTCCCTACCTTATTCCTGTGCTGAGATACAGGCTGCTCCAACCTGCTGTAAAATGCTTGATTTCGAGAGTGAGCGAAACTAATGAAAACATTGTTGGGGTAAAACCTAAAGGGAAAGGCCTAGCACCAAATTGCATTGGCCATCTGATCTAACTTCTGGAGGCAGTCAAAATGAGTATTTGAATTCTTCCCTACCTTATTCCTGTGCTGAGATACAGGCTGCTCCAACCTGCTGTAAAATGCTTGATTTCGAGAGTGAGCGAAACTAATGAAAACATTGTTGGGGTAAAACCTAAAGGGAAAGACCTAGCACCAAATACAATTTGCCATCTGATCTAACTTCTGGAGGCAGTCAAAATGAGTATTTGAATTCTTCCCTACCTTATTCCTGTGCTGAGATACAGGCTGCTCCAACCTGCTGTAAAATGCTTGATTTCGAGAGTGATCGAAACTAATGAAAACATGGTTGGGGTAAAACCTAAAGGGAAAGACCTAGCACCAAATACAATTTGCCATCTGATCTAACTTCTGGAGGCAGTCAAAATGAGTATTTGAATTCTTCCCTACCTTATTCCTGTGCTGAGATACAGGCTGCTCCAACCTGCTGTAAAATGCTTGATTTCGAGAGTGAGCGAAACTAATGAAAATATTGTTGGGGTAAAACCTAAAGGGAAAGGCCTAGCACCAAATACAATTTGCCATCTGATCTAACTTCTGGAGGCAGTCAAAATGAGTATTTGAATTCTTCCCTACCTTATTCCTGTGCTGAGATACAGGCTGCTCCAACCTGCTGTAAAATGCTTGATTTCGAGAGTGAGCGAAACTAATGAAAACATTGTTGGGGTAAAACCTAAAGGGAAAGGCCTAGCACCAAATTGCATTGGCCATCTGATCTAACTTCTGGAGGCAGTCAAAATGAGTATTTGAATTCTTCCCTACCTTATTCCTGTGCTGAGATACAGGCTGCTCCAACCTGCTGTAAAATGCTTGATTTCGAGAGTGAGCGAAACTAATGAAAACATTGTTGGGGTAAAACCTAAAGGGAAAGGCCTAGCACCAAATTGCATTGGCCATCTGATCTAACTTCTGGAGGCAGTCAAAATGAGTATTTGAATTCTTCCCTACCTTATTCCTGTGCTGAGATACAGGCTGCTCCAACCTGCTGTAAAATGCTTGATTTCGAGAGTGAGCGAAACTAATGAAAACATTGTTGGGGTAAAACCTAAAGGGAAAGACCTAGCACCAAATACAATTTGCCATCTGATCTAACTTCTGGAGGCAGTCAAAATGAGTATTTGAATTCTTCCCTACCTTATTCCTGTGCTGAGATACAGGCTGCTCCAACCTGCTGTAAAATGCTTGATTTCGAGAGTGATCGAAACTAATGAAAACATGGTTGGGGTAAAACCTAAAGGGAAAGACCTAGCACCAAATACAATTTGCCATCTGATCTAACTTCTGGAGGCAGTCAAAATGAGTATTTGAATTCTTCCCTACCTTATTCCTGTGCTGAGATACAGGCTGCTCCAACCTGCTGTAAAATGCTTGATTTCAAGAGTGAGCGAAACTAATGAAAACATGGTTGGGGTAAAACCTAAAGGGAAAGGTTTAGCACCAAATTGCATTGGCCATCTGATCTAACTTCTGGAGGCAGTCAAAATGAGTATTTGAATTCTTCCCTACCTTATTCCTGTGCTGAGATACAGGCTGCTCCAACCTGCTGTAAAATGCTTGATTTCGAGAGCGAGCAAAACTAATGAAAACATTGTTGGGGTAAAACCTAAAGGGAAAGGCCTAGCACCAAATTGCATTGGCCATCTGATCTAACTTCTGGAGGCAGTCAAAATGAGTATTTGAATTCTTCCCTACCTTATTCCTGTGCTGAGATACAGGCTGCTCCAACCTGCTGTAAAATGCTTGATTTCGAGAGTGAGCAAAACTAATGAAAACATTGTTGGGGTAAAACCTAAAGGGAAAGACCTAGCACGAAATACAATTTGCCATCTGATCTAACTTCTGGAGGCAGTCAAAATGAGTATTTGAATTCTTCCCTACCTTATTCCTGTGCTGAGATACAGGCTGCTCCAACCTGCTGTAAAATGCTTGATTTCGAGAAGAGCGAAACCAATAAAAACATTGTTGGGGTAAAACCTAAAGGGAAAGGCCTAGCACCAAATTGCATTGGCCATCTGATCTAACTTCTGGAGGCAGTCAAAATGATCCTTAGAATTCTTCCCTACCTTATTCCTGTGCTGAGATACAGGCTGCTCCAACCTGCTGTAAAATGCTTGATTTCGAGAGTGATCGAAACTAATGAAAACATTGTTGGGGTAAAACCTAAAGGGAAAGGCCTAGCACCAAATACAATTTGCCATCTGATCTAACTTCTGGAGGCAGTCAAAATGAGTATTTGAATTCTTCCCTACCTTATTCCTGTGCTGAGATACAGGCTGCTCCAACCTGCTGTAAAATGCTTGATTTCGAGAGTGAGCGAAACTAATGAAAACATGGTTGGGGTAAAACCTAAAGGGAAAGACCTAGCACCAAATACAATTTGCCATCTGATCTAACTTCTGGAGGCAGTCAACATGAGTATTTGAATTCTTCCCTACCTTATTCCTGTGCTGAGATACAGGCTGCTCCAACCTGCTGTAAAATGCTTGATTTCGAGAGTGAGCGAAACTAATGAAAACATTGTTGGGGTAAAACCTAAAGGGAAAGACCTAGCACCAAATACAATTTGCCATCTGATCTAACTTCTGGAGGCAGTCAAAATGATCCTTAGAATTCTTCCCTACCTTATTCCTGTGCTGAGATACAGGCTGATCCAACCTGCTGTAAAATGCTTGATTTAGAGAGTGAGCGAAACTAATGAAAACATTGTTGGGCTAAAACCTAAAGGGAAAGGCCTAGCACCAAATTCCGTTGGCCATCTGATCTAACTTCAGGAGGCAGTCAAAATGATCCTTAGAATTCTTCCCTACCTTATTCCTGTGCTGAGATACTGGCTGCTCCAACCTGCTGTAAAATGCTTGATTTCGAGAGTGATCGAAACTAATGAAAACATTGTTGGGGTAAAACCTAAAGGGAAAGACCTAGCACCAAATACAATTTGCCATCTGATCTAACTTCTGGAGGCAGTCAAAATGAGTATTTGAATTCTTCCCTACCTTATTCCTGTGCTGAGATACAGGCTGCTCCAACCTGCTGTAAAATGCTTGATTTCGAGAAGAGCGAAACCAATAAAAACATTGTTGGGGTAAAACCTAAAGGGAAAGGCCTAGCACCAAATTGCATTGGCCATCTGATCTAACTTCTGGAGGCAGTCAAAATGATCCTTAGAATTCTTCCCTACCTTATTCCTGTGCTGAGATACAGGCTGCTCCAACCTGCTGTATAATGCTTGATTTCGAGAGTGATCGAAACTAATGAAAACATTGTTGGGGTAAAACCTAAAGGGAAAGGCCTAGCACCAAATACAATTTGCCATCTGATCTAACTTCTGGAGGCAGTCAAAATGAGTATTTGAATTCTTCCCTACCTTATTCCTGTGCTGAGATACAGGCTGCTCCAACCTGCTGTAAAATGCTTGATTTCGAGAGTGATCGAAACTAATGAAAACATGGTTGGGGTAAAACCTAAAGGGAAAGACCTAGCACCAAATACAATTTGCCATCTGATCTAACTTCTGGAGGCAGTCAAAATGAGTATTTGAATTCTTCCCTACCTTATTCCTGTGCTGAGATACAGGCTGCTCCAACCTGCTGTAAAATGCTTGATTTCGAGAGTGAGCGAAACTAATGAAAACATTGTTGGGGTAAAACCTAAAGGGAAAGACCTAGCACCAAATACAATTTGCCATCTGATCTAACTTCTGGAGGCAGTCAAAATGATCCTTAGAATTCTTCCCTACCTTATTCCTGTGCTGAGATACAGGCTGATCCAACCTGCTGTAAAATGCTTGATTTAGAGAGTGAGCGAAACTAATGAAAACATTGTTGGGCTAAAACCTAAAGGGAAAGGCCTAGCACCAAATTCCGTTGGCCTTCTGATCTAACTTCAGGAGGCAGTCAAAATGATCCTTAGAATTCTTCCCTACCTTATTCCTGTGCTGAGATACAGGCTGCTCCAACCTGCTGTAAAATGCTTGATTTCGAGAGTGATCGAAACTAATGAAAACATTGTTGGGGTAAAACCTAAAGGGAAAGGCCTAGCACCAAATACAATTTGCCATCTGATGTAACTTCTGGAGGCAGTCAAAATGAGTATTTGAATTCTTCCCTACCTTATTCCTGTGCTGAGATACAGGCTGCTCCAACCTGCTGTAAAATGCTTGATTTCGACAGCGAGCGAAACTAATGAAAACATTGTTGGGGTAAAACCTAAAGGGAAAGGCCTAGCACCAAATTGCATTGGCCATCTGATCTAACTTCTGGAGGCAGTCAAAATGAGTATTTGAATTCTTCCCTACCTTATTCCTGTGCTGAGATACAGGCTGCTCCAACCTGCTGTAAAATGCTTGATTTCGAGAGTGAGCGAAACTAATGAAAACATTGTTGGGGTAAAACCTAAAGGGAAAGACCTAGCACCAAATACAATTTGCCATCTGATCTAACTTCTGGAGGCAGTCAAAATGAGTATTTGAATTCTTCCCTACCTTATTCCTGTGCTGAGATACAGGCTGCTCCAACCTGCTGTAAAATGCTTGATTTCGAGAGTGAGCGAAACTAATGAAAACATTGTTGGGGTAAAACCTAAAGGGAAAGACCTAGCACCAAATTCCGTTGGCCATCTGATCTAACTTCTGGAGGCAGTCAAAATGATCCTTAGAATTCTTCCCTACCTTATTCCTGTGCTGAGATACAGGCTGCTCCAACCTGCTGTAAAATGCTTGATTTCGAGAGTGATCGAAACTAATGAAAACATTGTTGGGGTAAAACCTAAAGGGAAAGGCCTAGCACCAAATTGCATTGGCCATCTGATCTAACTTCTGGAGGCAGTCAAAATGAGTATTTGAATTCTTCCCTACCTTATTCCTGTGCTGAGATACAGGCTGCTCCAACCTGCTGTAAAATGCTTGATTTCGAGAGTGAGCGAAACTAATGAAAACATTGTTGGGGTAATGAAAACATTGTTGGGGTAAAACCTAAAGGGAAAGACCTAGCACCAAATACAATTTGCCATCTGATCTAACTTCTGGAGGCAGTCAAAATGATCCTTAGAATTCTTCCCTACCTTATTCCTGTGCTGAGATACAGGCTGCTCCAACCTGCTGTAAAATGCTTGATTTCGAGAGTGAGCGAAACTAATGAAAACATTGTTGGGGTAAAACCTAAAGGGAAAGGCCTAGCACCAAATTCCGTTGGCCATCTGATCTAACTTCTGGAGGCAGTCAAAATGATCCTTAGAATTCTTCCCTACCTTATTGTTGGGGCTTGATGGCCGCACCCAAAGAGTGGCTGTCAATGGCTCCATGTCCCAGTGGAGGCCAGTGACAAGTGGAGTCCCTCAGGGATCAGTCCTGGGACCTATCTTATTCAACATCTTTGTGGGGGACATGGACAGTGGCATTGAGTGCACCCTCAGCAAGTTTGCCGATGACACCAAGCTGTGTGGTGCAGCAGACACGCTGGAGGGAAGGGAGGCCATCCAGAGGGACCTTGACAGGCTGGAGAGGTGGGCACAGGCCAACCTCATGAAGTTCAATAAGAGCAAGTGCAGGGTCCTGCATCTGGGTCGAGGCAATCCCAGGCACAAATACAGGCTAGGCAGTGACTGGCTGGAGGATAGCCCTGAGGAGAGAGACTTGGGGGTGCTGGTGGACAAAAAGCTCAACATGAGCTCTCAGTGTGCACTTGCAGCCCGCAAAGCCAATCAGATCCTGGGCTGCATCAGGAGAAGTGTGGCTAGCAGGTTGAGGGAGGTGATCCTCCCCCTCTACTCAGCCCTGGTGAGACCCCACCTGGAGTACTGTGTCCAGTTCTGGAGCCCCTATTACAAGAGGGATGTGGAGGTGCTGGAACGTGTCCAGAGAAGGGCCACGAGGATGATCAGAGGGCTGGAGCACCTCTCCTATGAGGACAGACTGAAGGAGTTGGGGCTGTACAGTCTGCAGAAGAGAAGGCTCCCAGGTGACCTAATTGTCGCCTTCCAGTATCTGAAGGGGGCCTACAGGAAGGCAGGGGAAGGACTTCTCAGGATATCAGGTAGTGATAGGACTAGGGGGAATGGAATGAAGCTGGAGGTGGGGAGATTCAGGCTGGATGTGAGGAGGAGGTTCTTCACCATGAGAGTGGTGAAACCCTGGAATGGGTTGTCCAGGGAGGTGGTCGAGGCCCCGTCCCTGGGGGTGTTTAAGAGCAGGCTGGATGAGGCTCTGTCCAGCCTGATCTAGTGTGGGGTGTCCCTGCCCATGGCAGGAGGGTTGGAACTAGATGATCCTTGTGGTCCCTTCCAACCCTGAATGAAACTATGAAACTATGAAACTATTATTCCTGTGCTGAGATACAGGCTGCTCCAACCTGCTGTAAAATGCTTGATTTCGAGAGTGATCGAAACTAATGAAAACATTGTTGGGGTAAAACCTAAAGGGAAAGGCCTAGCACCAAATACAATTTGCCATCTGATCTAACTTCTGGAGGCAGTCAAAATGAGTATTTGAATTCTTCCCTACCTTATTCCTGTGCTGAGATACAGGCTGCTCCAACCTGCTGTAAAATGCTTGATTTCGAGAGTGAGCGAAACTAATGAAAACATTGTTGGGGTAAAACCTAAAGGGAAAGACCTAGCACCAAATACAATTTGCCATCTGATCTAACTTCTGGAGGCAGTCAAAATGATCCTTAGAATTCTTCCCTACCTTATTCCTGTGCTGAGATACAGGCTGATCCAACCTGCTGTAAAATGCTTGATTTAGAGAGTGAGCGAAACTAATGAAAACATTGTTGGGCTAAAACCTAAAGGGAAAGGCCTAGCACCAAATTCCATTGGCCATCTGATCTAACTTCAGGAGGCAGTCAAAATGATCCTTAGAATTCTTCCCTACCTTATTCCTGTGCTGAGATACTGGCTGCTCCAACCTGCTGTAAAATGCTTGATTTCGAGAGTGAGCGAAACTAATGAAAACATTGTTGGGGTAAAACCTAAAGGGAAAGGCCTAGCACCAAATTGCATTGGCCATCTGATCTAACTTCTGGAGGCAGTCAAAATGAGTTTTTGAATTCTTCCCTACCTTATTCCTGTGCTGAGATACAGGCTGCTCCAACCTGCTGTAAAATGCTTGATTTCGAGAGTGATCGAAACTAATGAAAACATTGTTGGGGTAAAACCTAAAGGGAAAGACCTAGCACCAAATACAATTTGCCATCTGATCTAACTTCTGGAGGCAGTCAAAATGAGTATTTGAATTCTTCCCTACCTTATTCCTGTGCTGAGATACAGGCTGCTCCAACCTGCTGTAAAATGCTTGATTTCGAGAAGAGCGAAACCAATAAAAACATTGTTGGGGTAAAACCTAAAGGGAAAGGCCTAGCACCAAATTGCATTGGCCATCTGATCTAACTTCTGGAGGCAGTCAAAATGATCCTTAGAATTCTTCCCTACCTTATTCCTGTGCTGAGATACAGGCTGCTCCAACCTGCTGTATAATGCTTGATTTCGAGAGTGATCGAAACTAATGAAAACATTGTTGGGGTAAAACCTAAAGGGAAAGGCCTAGAACCAAATACAATTTGCCATCTGATCTAACTTCTGGAGGCAGTCAAAATGAGTATTTGAATTCTTCCCTACCTTATTCCTGTGCTGAGATACAGGCTGCTCCAACCTGCTGTAAAATGCTTGATTTCGAGAGTGATCGAAACTAATGAAAACATTGTTGGGGTAAAACCTAAAGGGAAAGACCTAGCACCAAATACAATTTGCCATCTGATCTAACTTCTGGAGGCAGTCAAAATGATCCTTAGAATTCTTCCCTACCTTATTCCTGTGCTGAGATACAGGCTGATCCAACCTGCTGTAAAATGCTTGATTTAGAGAGTGAGCGAAACTAATGAAAACATTGTTGGGCTAAAACCTAAAGGGAAAGGCCTAGCACCAAATTCCGTTGGCCATCTGATCTAACTTCTGGAGGCAGTCAAAATGATCCTTAGAATTCTTCCCTACCTTATTCCTGTGCTGAGATACAGGCTGCTCCAACCTGCTGTAAAATGCTTGATTTCGAGAGTGATCGAAACTAATGAAAACATTGTTGGGGTAAAACCTAAAGGGAAAGGCCTAGCACCAAATACAATTTGCCATCTGATGTAACTTCTGGAGGCAGTCAAAATGAGTATTTGAATTCTTCCCTACCTTATTCCTGTGCTGAGATACAGGCTGCTCCAACCTGCTGTAAAATGCTTGATTTCGACAGCGAGCGAAACTAATGAAAACATTGTTGGGGTAAAACCTAAAGGGAAAGGCCTAGCACCAAATTGCATTGGCCATCTGATCTAACTTCTGGAGGCAGTCAAAATGAGTATTTGAATTCTTCCCTACCTTATTCCTGTGCTGAGATACAGGCTGCTCCAACCTGCTGTAAAATGCTTGATTTCGAGAGTGAGCGAAACTAATGAAAACATTGTTGGGGTAAAACCTAAAGGGAAAGACCTAGCACCAAATACAATTTGCCATCTGATCTAACTTCTGGAGGCAGTCAAAATGAGTATTTGAATTCTTCCCTACCTTATTCCTGTGCTGAGATACAGGCTGATCCAACCTGCTGTAAAATGCTTGATTTCGAGAGTGAGCGAAACTAATGAAAACATTGTTGGGGTAAAACCTAAAGGGAAAGACCTAGCACCAAATTCCGTTGGCCATCTGATCTAACTTCTGGAGGCAGTCAAAATGATCCTTAGAATTCTTCCCTACCTTATTCCTGTGCTGAGATACAGGCTGCTCCAACCTGCTGTAAAATGCTTGATTTCGAGAGTGAGCGAAACTAATGAAAACATTGTTGGGGTAAAACCTAAAGGGAAAGGCCTAGCACCAAATTGCATTGGCCATCTGATCTAACTTCTGGAGGCAGTCAAAATGAGTATTTGAATTCTTCCCTACCTTATTCCTGTGCTGAGATACAGGCTGCTCCAACCTGCTGTAAAATGCTTGATTTCGAGAGTGAGCGAAACTAATGAAAACATTGTTGGGGTAATGAAAACATTGTTGGGGTAAAACCTAAAGGGAAAGACCTAGCACCAAATACAATTTGCCATCTGATCTAACTTCTGGAGGCAGTCAAAATGATCCTTAGAATTCTTCCCTACCTTATTCCTGTGCTGAGATACAGGCTGCTCCAACCTGCTGTAAAATGCTTGATTTCGAGAGTGAGCGAAACTAATGAAAACATTGTTGGGGTAAAACCTAAAGGGAAAGGCCTAGCACCAAATTCCGTTGGCCATCTGATCTAACTTCTGGAGGCAGTCAAAATGATCCTTAGAATTCTTCCCTACCTTATTGTTGGGGCTTGATGGCCGCACCCAAAGAGTGGCTGTCAATGGCTCCATGTCCCAGTGGAGGCCAGTGACAAGTGGAGTCCCTCAGGGATCAGTCCTGGGACCTATCTTATTCAACATCTTTGTGGGGGACATGGACAGTGGCATTGAGTGCACCCTCAGCAAGTTTGCCGATGACACCAAGCTGTGTGGTGCAGCAGACACGCTGGAGGGAAGGGAGGCCATCCAGAGGGACCTTGACAGGCTGGAGAGGTGGGCACAGGCCAACCTCATGAAGTTCAATAAGAGCAAGTGCAGGGTCCTGCATCTGGGTCGAGGCAATCCCAGGCACAAATACAGGCTAGGCAGTGACTGGCTGGAGGATAGCCCTGAGGAGAGAGACTTGGGGGTGCTGGTGGACAAAAAGCTCAACATGAGCTCTCAGTGTGCACTTGCAGCCCGCAAAGCCAATCAGATCCTGGGCTGCATCAGGAGAAGTGTGGCTAGCAGGTTGAGGGAGGTGATCCTCCCCCTCTACTCAGCCCTGGTGAGACCCCACCTGGAGTACTGTGTCCAGTTCTGGAGCCCCTATTACAAGAGGGATGTGGAGGTGCTGGAACGTGTCCAGAGAAGGGCCACGAGGATGATCAGAGGGCTGGAGCACCTCTCCTATGAGGACAGACTGAAGGAGTTGGGGCTGTACAGTCTGCAGAAGAGAAGGCTCCCAGGTGACCTAATTGTCGCCTTCCAGTATCTGAAGGGGGCCTACAGGAAGGCAGGGGAAGGACTTCTCAGGATATCAGGTAGTGATAGGACTAGGGGGAATGGAATGAAGCTGGAGGTGGGGAGATTCAGGCTGGATGTGAGGAGGAGGTTCTTCACCATGAGAGTGGTGAAACCCTGGAATGGGTTGTCCAGGGAGGTGGTCGAGGCCCCGTCCCTGGGGGTGTTTAAGAGCAGGCTGGATGAGGCTCTGTCCAGCCTGATCTAGTGTGGGGTGTCCCTGCCCATGGCAGGGGGGTTGGAACTAGATGATCCTTGTGGTCCCTTCCAACCCTGAATGAAACTATGAAACTATGAAACTATTATTCCTGTGCTGAGATACAGGCTGCTCCAACCTGCTGTAAAATGCTTGATTTCAAGAGTGATCGAAACTAATGAAAACATTGTTGGGGTAAAACCTAAAGGGAAAGACCTAGCACCAAATACAATTTGCCATCTGATCTAACTTCTGGAGGCAGTCAAAATGAGTATTTGAATTCTTCCCTACCTTATTCCTGTGCTGAGATACAGGCTGCTCCAACCTGCTGTAAAATGCTTGATTTCGAGAGTGAGCGAAACTAATGAAAACATTGTTGGGGTAAAACCTAAAGGGAAAGGCCTAGCACCAAATTCCGGTGGCCATCTGATCTAACTTCAGGAGGCAGTCAAAATGATCCTTAGAATTCTTCCCTACCTTATTCCTGTGCTGAGATACAGGCTGCTCCAACCTGCTGTAAAATGCTTGATTTCGAGAGTGAGCGAAACTAATGAAAACATTGTTGGGGTAAAACCTAAAGGGAAAGGCCTAGCACCAAATTGCATTGGCCATCTGATCTAACTTCTGGAGGCAGTCAAAATGAGTATTTGAATTCTTCCCTACCTTATTCCTGTGCTGAGATACAGGCTGCTCCAACCTGCTGTAAAATGCTTGATTTCGAGAGTGAGCGAAACTAATGAAAACATTGTTGGGGTAAAACCTAAAGGGAAAGGCCTAGCACCAAATTCCATTGGCCATCTGATCTAACTTCTGGAGGCAGTCAAAATGATCCTTAGAATTCTTCCCTACCTTATTCCTGTGCTGAGATACAGGCTGCTCCAACCTGCTGTAAAATGCTTGATTTCGACAGCGAGCGAAACTAATGAAAACATTGTTGGGGTAAAACCTAAAGGGAAAGACCTAGCACCAAATTGCATTGGCCATCTGATCTAACTTCTGGAGGCAGTCAAAATGAGTATTTGAATTCTTCCCTACCTTATTCCTGTGCTGAGATACAGGCTGCTCTAACCTGCTGTAAAATGCTTGATTTCGAGAGTGATCGAAACTAATGAAAACATGGTTGGGGTAAAACCTAAAGGGAAAGACCTAGCACCAAATACAATTTGCCATCTGATCTAACTTCTGGAGGCAGTCAAAATGAGTATTTGAATTGTTCCCTACTTTATTCCTGTGCTGAGATACAGGCTGCTCCAACCTGCTGTAAAATGCTTGATTTCGAGAGTGAGCGAAACTAATGAAAACATTGTTGGGGTAAAACCTAAAGGGAAAGACCTAGCACCAAATACAATTTGCCATCTGATCTAACTTCTGGAGGCAGTCAAAATGATCCTTAGAATTCTTCCCTACCTTATTCCTGTGCTGAGATACAGGCTGCTCCAACCTGCTGTAAAATGCTTGATTTCGAGAGTGAGCGAAACTAATGAAAACATTGCTGGGGTAAAACCTAAAGGGAAAGACCTAGCACCAAATACAATTGCCATCTGATCTAACTTCTGGAGGCAGTCAAAATGACTATTTGAATTCTTCCCTACCTTATTCCTGTGCTGAGATACAGGCTGCTCCAACCTGCTGTAAAATGCTTGATTTCGAGAGTGAGCGAAACTAATGAAAACATTGTTGGGGTAAAACCTAAAGGGAAAGACCTAGCACCAAATACAATTTGCCATCTGATCTAACTTCTGGAGGCAGTCAAAATGATCCTTAGAATTCTTCCCTACCTTATTCCTGTGCTGAGATACAGGCTGCTCCAACCTGCTGTAAAATGCTTGATTTCGAGAGTGAGTGAAACTAATGAAAACATTGTTGGGGTAAAACCTAAAGGGAAAGGCCTAGCACCAAATTGCATTGGCCATCTGATCTAACTTCTGGAGGCAGTCAAAATGATCCTTAGAATTCTTCCCTACCTTATTCCTGTGCTGAGATACAGGCTGCTCCAACCTGCTGTAAAATGCTTGATTTCGAGAGTGAGCGAAACTAATGAAAACATTGTTGGGGTAAAACCTAAAGGGAAAGACCTAGCACCAAATACAATTTGCCATCTGATCTAACTTCTGGAGGCAGTCAAAATGAGTATTTGAATTCTTCCCTACTTTATTCCTGTGCTGAGATACAGGCTGCTCCAACCTGCTGTAAAATGCTTGATTTCGAGAGTGAGCGAAACTAATGAAAACATTGTTGGGGTAAAACCTAAAGGGAAAGACCTAGCACCAAATACAATTTGCCATCTGATCTAACTTCTGGAGGCAGTCAAAATGAGCCTTAGAATTCTTCCCTACCTTATTCCTGTGCTGAGATACAGGCTGCTCCAACCTGCTGTAAAATGCTTGATTTCGAGAGTGAGCGAAACTAATGAAAACATTGCTGGGGTAAAACCTAAAGGGAAAGACCTAGCACCAAATACAATTTGCCATCTGATCTAACTTCTGGAGGCAGTCAAAATGAGTATTTGAATTCTTCCCTACCTTATTCCTGTGCTGAGATACAGGCTGCTCCAACCTGCTGTAAAATGCTTGATTTCGAGAGTGAGCGAAACTAATGAAAACATTGTTGGGGTAAAACCTAAAGGGAAAGACCTAGCACCAAATACAATTTGCCATCTGATCTAACTTCTGGAGGCAGTCAAAATGATCCTTAGAATTCTTCCCTACCTTATTCCTGTGCTGAGATACAGGCTGCTCCAACCTGCTGTAAAATGCTTGATTTCAAGAGTGAGCGAAACTAATGAAACATGGTTGGGGGAAAACCTAAAGGGAAAGGTTTAGCACCAAATTGCATTGGCCATCTGATCTAACTTCTGGAGGCAGTCAAAATGAGTATTTGAATTCTTCCCTACCTTATTCCTGTGCTGAGATACAGGCTGCTCCAACCTGCTGTAAAATGCTTGATTTCGAGAGTGAGCGAAACTAATGAAAACATTGTTGGGGTAAAACCTAAAGGGAAAGACCTAGCACCAAATACAATTTGCCATCTGATCTAACTTCTGGAGGCAGTCAAAATGATCCTTAGAATTCTTCCCTACCTTATTCCTGTGCTGAGATACAGGCTGCTCCAACCTGCTGTAAAATGCTTGATTTCGAGAGTGAGCGAAACTAATGAAAACATTGCTGGGGTAAAACCTAAAGGGAAAGACCTAGCACCAAATACAATTTGCCATCTGATCTAACTTCTGGAGGCAGTCAAAATGAGTATTTGAATTCTTCCCTACCTTATTCCTGTGCTGAGATACAGGCTGCTCCAACCTGCTGTAAAATGCTTGATTTCGAGAGTGAGCGAAACTAATGAAAACATTGTTGGGGTAAAACCTAAAGGGAAAGACCTAGCACCAAATACAATTTGCCATCTGATCTAAGTTCTGGAGGCAGTCAAAATGAGTATTTGAATTCTTCCCTACCTTATTCCTGTGCTGAGATACAGGCTGCTCCAACCTGCTGTAAAATGCTTGATTTCGAGAGTGATCGAAACTAATGAAAACATGGTTGGGGTAAAACCTAAAGGGAAAGGCCTAGCACCAAATACAATTTGCCATCTGATCTAACTTCTGGAGGCAGTCAAAATGAGTATTTGAATTCTTCCCTACCTTATTCCTGTGCTGAGATACAGGCTGCTCCAACCTGCTGTAAAATGCTTGATTTCGAGAGTGAGCAAAACTAATGAAAACATTGTTGGGGTAAAACCTAAAGGGAAAGACCTAGCACCAAATTCCATTGGCCATCTGATCTAACTTCTGGAGGCAGTCAAAATGATCCTTAGAATTCTTCCCTACCTTATTCCTGTGCTGAGATACAGGCTGCTCCAACCTGCAGTAAAATGCTTGATTTCGAGAGTGAGCGAAACTAACGAAAACATTGCTGGGGTAAAACCTAAAGGGAAAGACCTAGCACCAAATACAATTTGCCATCTGATCTAACTTCTGGAGGCAGTCAAAATGAGTATTTGAATTCTTCCCTACCTTATTCCTGTGCTGAGATACAGGCTGCTCCAACCTGCTGTAAAATGCTTGATTTCGAGAGTGAGGGAAACTAATGAAAACATTGCTGGGGTAAAACCTAAAGGGAAAGACCTAGCACCAAATACAATTTGCCATCTGATCTAACTTCTGGAGGCAGTCAAAATGAGTATTTGAATTCTTCCCTACCTTATTCCTGTGCTGAGATACAGGCTGCTCCAACCTGCTGTAAAATGCTTGATTTCGAGAGTGAGCGAAACTAATGAAAACATTGCTGGGGTAAAACCTAAAGGGAAAGACCTAGCACCAAATACAATTTGCCATCTGATCTAACTTCTGGAGGCAGTCAAAATGAGTATTTGAATTCTTCCCTACCTTATTCCTGTGCTGAGATACAGGCTGCTCCAACCTGCTGTAAAATGCTTGATTTCGAGAGTGATCGAAACTAATGAAAACATTGCTGGGGTAAAACCTAAAGGGAAAGACCTAGCACCAAATACAATTTGCCATCTGATCTAACTTCTGGAGGCAGTCAAAATGATCCTTAGAATTCTTCCCTACCTTATTCCTGTGCTGAGATACAGGCTGCTCCAACCTGCTGTAAAATGCTTGATTTCGAGAGTGAGGGAAACTAATGAAAACATTGCTGGGGTAAAACCTAAAGGGAAAGACCTAGCACCAAATACAATTTGCCATCTGATCTAACTTCTGGAGGCAGTCAAAATGAGTATTTGAATTCTTCCCTACCTTATTCCTGTGCTGAGATACAGGCTGCTCCAACCTGCTGTAAAATGCTTGATTTCGAGAGTGAGCGAAACTAATGAAAACATTGTTGGGGTAAAACCTAAAGGGAAAGACCTAGCACCAAATACGATTTGCCATCTGATCTAACTTCTGGAGGCAGTCAAAATGATCCTTAGAATTCTTCCCTACCTTATTCCTGTGCTGAGATACAGGCTGCTCCAACCTGCTGTAAAATGCTTGATTTCGAGAGTGAGCGAAACTAATGAAAACATTGTTGGGGTAAAACCTAAAGGGAAAGGCCTAGCACCAAATTGCATTGGCCATCTGATCTAACTTCTGGAGGCAGTCAAAATGATCCTTAGAATTCTTCCCTACCTTATTCCTGTGCTGAGATACAGGCTGCTCCAACCTGCTGTAAAATGCTTGATTTCGAGAGTGAGCGAAACTAATGAAAACATTGTTGGGGTAAAACCTAAAGGGAAAGGTCTAGCACCAAATTGCATTGGCCATCTGATCTAACTTCTGGAGGCAGTCAAAATGAGTATTTGAATTCTTCCCTACCTTATTCCTGTGCTGAGATACAGGCTGCTCCAACCTGCTGTAAAATGCTTGATTTCAAGAGTGAGCGAAACTAATGAAAACATTGTTGGGGTAAAACCTAAAGGGAAAGACCTAGCACCAAATACAATTTGCCATCTGATCTAACTTCTGGAGGCAGTCAAAATGAGTATTTGAATTCTTCCCTACCTTATTCCTGTGCTGAGATACAGGCTGCTCCAACCTGCTGTAAAATGCTTGATTTCGAGAGTGAGCGAAACTAATGAAAACATTGTTGGGGTAAAACCTAAAGGGAAAGACCTAGCACCAAATACAATTTGCCATCTGATCTAACTTCTGGAGGCAGTCAAAATGAGTATTTGAATTCTTCCCTACCTTATTCCTGTGCTGAGATACAGGCTGCTCCAACCTGCTGTAAAATGCTTGATTTCGAGAGTGATCGAAACTAATGAAAACATTGTTGGGGTAAAACCTAAAGGGAAAGGCCTAGCACCAAATACAATTTGCCATCTGATCTCACTTCTGGAGGCAGTCAAAATGATCCTTAGAATTCTTCCCTACCTTATTCCTGTGCTGAGATACAGGCTGCTCCAACCTGCTGTAAAATGCTTGATTTCGAGAGTGAGCGAAACTAATGAAAACATTGTTGGGGTAAAACCTAAAGGGAAAGACCTAGCACCAAATACAATTTGCCATCTGATCTCACTTCTGGAGGCAGTCAAAATGAGTATTTGAATTCTTCCCTACCTTATTCCTGTGCTGAGATACAGGCTGCTCCAACCTGCTGTAAAATGCTTGATTTCGAGAGTGAGCGAAACTAATGAAAACATTGTTGGGGTAAAACCTAAAGGGAAAGGCCTAGCACCAAATTGCATTGGCCATCTGATCTAACTTCTGGAGGCAGTCAAAATGATCCTTAGAATTCTTCCCTACCTTATTCCTGTGCTGAGATACAGGCTGGTCCAACCTGCTGTAAAATGCTTGATTTCGAGAGTGAGCGAAACTAATGAAAACATTGTTGGGGTAAAACCTAAAGGGAAAGGCCTAGCACCAAATACAATTTGCCATCTGATCTAACTTCTGGAGGCAGTCAAAATGAGTATTTGAATTCTTCCCTACCTTATTCCTGTGCTGAGATACAGGCTGCTCCAACCTGCTGTAAAATGCTTGATTTCGAGAGTGAGCGAAACTAATGAAAACATTGTTGGGGTAAAACCTAAAGGGAAAGACCTAGCACCAAATACAATTTCCCATCTGATCTAACTTCTGGAGGCAGTCAAAATGAGTATTTGAATTCTTCCCTACCTTATTCCTGTGCTGAGATACAAGCTGCTCCAACCTGCAGTAAAATGCTTGATTTCAAGAGTGAGCGAAACTAATGAAAACATTGTTGGGGTAAAACCTAAAGGGAAAGACCTAGCACCAAATACAATTTGCCATCTGATCTAACTTCTGGAGGTAGTCAAAATGAGTATTTGAATTCTTCCCTACCTTATTCCTGTGCTGAGATACAGGCTGCTCCAACCTGCTGTAAAATGCTTGATTTCGAGAGTGAGCGAAACTAATGAAAACATTGCTGGGGTAAAACCTAAAGGGAAAGACCTAGCACCAAATACAATTTGCCATCTGATCTAACTTCTGGAGGCAGTCAAAATGAGTATTTGAATTCTTCCCTACCTTATTCCTGTGCTGAGATACAGGCTGCTCCAACCTGCTGTAAAATGCTTGATTTCGAGAGTGATCGAAACTAATGAAAACATTGTTGGGGTAAAACCTAAAGGGAAAGGCCTAGCACCAAATTCCATTGGCCATCTGATCTAACTTCTGGAGGCAGTCAAAATGATCCTTAGAATTCTTCCCTACCTTATTCCTGTGCTGAGATACAGGCTGCTCCAACCTGCTGTAAAATGCTTGATTTCGAGAGTGAGCGAAACCAATAAAAACATTGTTGGGGTAAAACCTAAAGGGAAAGGCCTAGCACCAAATTGCATTGGCCATCTGATCTAACTTCTGGAGGCAGTCAAAATGAGTATTTGAATTCTTCCCTACCTTATTCCTGTGCTGAGATACAGGCTGCTCCAACCTGCTGTAAAATGCTTGATTTCGAGAGTGAGCGAAACTAATGCAAACATGGTTGGGGTAAAACCTAAAGGGAAAGACCTAGCACCAAATACAATTTGCCATCTGATCTAACTTCTGGAGGCAGTCAAAATGAGTATTTGAATTCTTCCCTACCTTATTCCTGTGCTGAGATACAGGCTGCTCCAACCTGCTGTAAAATGCTTGATTTCGAGAGTGAGCAAAACTAATGAAAACATTGTTGGGGTAAAACCTAAAGGGAAAGACCTAGCACCAAATCCAATTTGCCATCTGATCTAACTTCTGGAGGCAGTCAAAATGAGTATTTGAATTCTTCCCTACCTTATTCCTGTGCTGAGATACAGGCTGCTCCAACCTGCTGTAAAATGCTTGATTTCGAGAGTGAGCGAAACTAATGAAAACATTGTTGGGGTAAAACCTAAAGGGAAAGACCTAGCACCAAATACAATTTGCCATCTGATCTAACTTCTGGAGGCAGTCAAAATGAGTATTTGAATTCTTCCCTACCTTATTCCTGTGCTGAGATACAGGCTGCTCCAACCTGCTGTAAAATGCTTGATTTCGAGAGTGAGCAAAACTAATGAAAACATTGTTGGGGTAAAACCTAAAGGGAAAGACCTAGCACCAAATCCAATTTGCCATCTGATCTAACTTCTGGAGGCAGTCAAAATGAGTATTTGAATTCTTCCCTACCTTATTCCTGTGCTGAGATACAGGCTGCTCCAACCTGCTGTAAAATGCTTGATTTCGAGAGTGAGCGAAACTAATGAAAACATTGTTGGGGTAAAACCTAAAGGGAAAGGCCTAGCACCAAATTCCATTGGCCATCTGATCTAACTTCTGGAGGCAGTCAAAATGATCCTTAGAATTCTTCCCTACCTTATTCCTGTGCTGAGATACAGGCTGCTCCAACCTGCTGTAAAATGCTTGATTTCGAGAGTGAGCGAAACTAATGAAAACATTGTTGGGGTAAAACCTAAAGGGAAAGGCCTAGCACCAAATTGCATTGGCCATCTGATCTAACTTCTGGAGGCAGTCAAAATGATCCTTAGAATTCTTCCCTACCTTATTCCTGTGCTGAGATACAGGCTGCTCTAACCTGCTGTAAAATGCTTGATTTCGAGAGTGAGCAAAACTAATGAAAACATTGTTGGGGTAAAACCTAAAGGGAAAGACCTAGCACCACATACAATTTGCCATCTGATCTAACTTCTGGAGGCAGTCAAAATGAGTATTTGAATTCTTCCCTACCTTATTCCTGTGCTGAGATACAGGCTGCTCCAACCTGCTGTAAAATGCTTGATTTAGAGAGTGAGCGAAACTAATGAAAACATTGTTGGGGTAAAACCTAAAGGGAAAGGCCTAGCACCAAATTGCATTGGCCATCTGATCTAACTTCTGGAGGCAGTCAAAATGATCCTTAGAATTCTTCCCTACCTTATTCCTGTGCTGAGATACAGGCTGCTCCAACCTGCTGTAAAATGCTTGATTTCAAGAGTGAGCGAAACTAATGAAAACATGGTTGGGGTAAAACCTAAAGGGAAAGGTTTAGCACCAAATTCCGTTGGCCATCTGATCTAACTTCTGGAGGCAGTCAAAATGAGTATTTGAATTCTTCCCTACCTTATTCCTGTGCTGAGATACAGGCTGCTCCAACCTGCTGTAAAATGCTTGATTTCAAGATTGATCGAAACTAATGAAAACATTGTTGGGGTAAAACCTAAAGGGAAAGACCTAGCACCAAATACAATTTGCCATCTGATCTAACTTCTGGAGGCTGTCAAAATGATCCTTAGAATTCTTCCCTACCTTATTCCTGTGCTGAGATACAGGCTGCTCCAACCTGCTGTAAAATGCTTGATTTCAAGAGTGAGCAAAACTAATGAAAACATGGTTGGGGTAAAACCTAAAGGGAAAGGCCTAGCACCAAATTCCGTTGGCCATCTGATCTAACTTCTGGAGGCAGTCAAAATGAGTATTTGAATTCTTCCCTACCTTATTCCTGTGCTGAGATACAGGCTGCTCCAACCTGCTGTAAAATGCTTGATTTCGAGAGTGAGCGAAACTAATGAAAACATTGTTGGGGTAAAACCTAAAGGGAAAGACCTAGCACCAAATACAATTTGCCATCTGATCTAACTTCTGGAGGCAGTCAAAATGAGTATTTGAATTCTTCCCTACCTTATTCCTGTGCTGAGATACAGGCTGCTCCAACCTGCTGTAAAATGCTTGATTTCGAGAGTGAGCAAAACTAATGAAAACATTGTTGGGGTAAAACCTAAAGGGAAAGACCTAGCACCAAATCCAATTTGCCATCTGATCTAACTTCTGGAGGCAGTCAAAATGAGTATTTGAATTCTTCCCTACCTTATTCCTGTGCTGAGATACAGGCTGCTCCAACCTGCTGTAAAATGCTTGATTTCGAGAGTGAGCGAAACTAATGAAAACATTGTTGGGGTAAAACCTAAAGGGAAAGGCCTAGCACCAAATTCCATTGGCCATCTGATCTAACTTCTGGAGGCAGTCAAAATGATCCTTAGAATTCTTCCCTACCTTATTCCTGTGCTGAGATACAGGCTGCTCCAACCTGCTGTAAAATGCTTGATTTCGAGAGTGAGCGAAACTAATGAAAACATTGTTGGGGTAAAACCTAAAGGGAAAGGCCTAGCACCAAATTGCATTGGCCATCTGATCTAACTTCTGGAGGCAGTCAAAATGATCCTTAGAATTCTTCCCTACCTTATTCCTGTGCTGAGATACAGGCTGCTCTAACCTGCTGTAAAATGCTTGATTTCGAGAGTGAGCGAAACTAATGAAAACATTGTTGGGGTAAAACCTAAAGGGAAAGACCTAGCACCAAATACAATTTGCCATCTGATCTAACTTCTGGAGGCAGTCAAAATGAGTATTTGAATTCTTCCCTACCTTATTCCTGTGCTGAGATACAGGCTGCTCCAACCTGCTGTAAAATGCTTGATTTAGAGAGTGAGCGAAACTAATGAAAACATTGTTGGGGTAAAACCTAAAGGGAAAGGCCTAGCACCAAATTGCATTGGCCATCTGATCTAACTTCTGGAGGCAGTCAAAATGATCCTTAGAATTCTTCCCTACCTTATTCCTGTGCTGAGATACAGGCTGCTCCAACTTGCTGTAAAATGCTTGATTTCAAGAGTGATCGAAACTAATGAAAACATTGTTGGGGTAAAACCTAAAGGGAAAGACCTAGCACCAAATACAATTTGCCATCTGATCTAACTTCTGGAGGCAGTCAAAATGAGTATTTGAATTCTTCCCTACCTTATTCCTGTGCTGAGATACAGGCTGCTCCAACCTGCTGTAAAATGCTTGATTTCGAGAGTGAGCGAAACTAATGAAAACATTGTTGGGGTAAAACCTAAAGGGAAAGGCCTAGCACCAAATTGCATTGGCCATCTGATCTAACTTCTGGAGGCAGTCAAAATGAGTATTTGAATTCTTCCCTACCTTATTCCTGTGCTGAGATACAGGCTGCTCCAACCTGCTGTAAAATGCTTGATTTCAAGAGTGAGCGAAACTAATGAAAACATTGTTGGGGTAAAACCTAAAGGGAAAGGTTTAGCACCAAATTGCATTGGCCATCTGATCTAACTTCTGGAGGCAGTCAAAATGAGTATTTGAATTCTTCCCTACCTTATTCCTGTGCTGAGATACAGGCTGCTCCAACCTGCTGTAAAATGCTTGATTTCAAGAGTGATCGAAACTAATGAAAACATTGTTGGGGTAAAACCTAAAGGGAAAGACCTAGCACCAAATACAATTTGCCATCTGATCTAACTTCTGGAGGCTGTCAAAATGATCCTTAGAATTCTTCCCTACCTTATTCCTGTGCTGAGATACAGGCTGCTCCAACCTGCTGTAAAATGCTTGATTTCAAGAGTGAGCAAAACTAATGAAAACATGGTTGGGGTAAAACCTAAAGGGAAAGGCCTAGCACCAAATTCCGTTGGCCATCTGATCTAACTTCTGGAGGCAGTCAAAATGAGTATTTGAATTCTTCCCTACCTTATTCCTGTGCTGAGATACAGGCTGCTCCAACCTGCTGTAAAATGCTTGATTTCGAGAGTGAGCGAAACTAATGAAAACATTGTTGGGGTAAAACCTAAAGGGAAAGACCTAGCACCAAATACAATTTGCCATCTGATCTAACTTCTGGAGGCAGTCAAAATGAGTATTTGAATTCTTCCCTACCTTATTCCTGTGCTGAGATACAGGCTGATCCAACCTGCTGTAAAATGCTTGATTTAGAGAGTGAGCGAAACTAATGAAAACATTGTTGGGGTAAAACCTAAAGGGAAAGGCCTAGCACCAAATGCCGTTGGCCATCTGATCTAACTTCTGGAGGCAGTCAAAATGATCCTTAGAATTCTTCCCTACCTTATTCCTGTGCTGAGATACAGGCTGCTCCAACCTGCTGTAAAATGCTTGATTTCGAGAGTGAGCGAAACTAATGAAAACATTGTTGGGGTAAAACCTAAAGGGAAAGACTTAGCACCAAATACAATTTGCCATCTGATCTAACTTCTGGAGGCAGTCAAAATGAGTATTTGAATTCTTCCCTACCTTATTCCTGTGCTGAGATACAGGCTGCTCCAACCTGCTGTAAAATGCTTGATTTCGAGATGAGCGAAACTAATGAAAACATTGTTGGGGTAAAACCTAAAGGGAAAGGCCTAGCACCAAATTCCGTTGGCCATCTGATCTAACTTCTGGAGGCAGTCAAAATGATCCTTAGAATTCTTCCCTACCTTATTCCTGTGCTGAGATACAGGCTGCTCCAACCTGCTGTAAAATGCTTGATTTCGAGAGTGAGCGAAACTAATGAAAACATTGCTGGGGTAAAACCTAAAGGGAAAGGCCTAGCACCAAATTGCATTGGCCATCTGATCTAACTTCTGGAGGCAGTCAAAATGAGTATTTGAATTCTTCCCTACCTTATTCCTGTGCTGAGATACAGGCTGCTCCAACCTGCTGTAAAATGCTTGATTTCGAGAGTGAGCGAAACTAATGAAAACATTGTTGGGGTAAAACCTAAAGGGAAAGATCTAGCACCAAATACAATTTGCCATCTGATCTAACTTCTGGAGGCAGTCAAAATGAGTATTTGAATTCTTCCCTACCTTATTCCTGTGCTGAGATACAGGCTGCTCCAACCTGCTGTAAAATGCTTGATTTCGAGAGTGAGCGAAACTAATGAAAACATTGTTGGGGTAAAACCTAAAGGGAAAGGCCTAGCACCAAATTCCGTTGGCCATCTGATCTAACTTCTGGAGGCAGTCAAAATGATCCTTAGAATTCTTCCCTACCTTATTCCTGTGCTGAGATACAGGCTGCTCCAACCCGCTGTAAAATGCTTGATTTCGAGAGTGAGCGAAACTAATGAAAACATTGTTGGGGTAAAACCTAAAGGGAAAGGCCTAGCACCAAATTCCGTTGGCCATCTGATCTAACTTCTGGAGGCAGTCAAATGAGTATTTGAATTCTTCCCTACCTTATTCCTGTGTTGAGATACAGGCTGCTCCAACCTGCTGTAAAATGCTTGATTTCGAGAGTGAGCGAAACCAATAAAAACATTGTTGGGGTAAAACCTAAAGGGAAAGGCCTAGCACCAAATTGCATTGGCCATCTGATCTAACTTCTGGAGGCAGTCA
Source organism: Melanerpes formicivorus (assembly GCF_026170545.1). Taxonomy (NCBI): domain Eukaryota; kingdom Metazoa; phylum Chordata; class Aves; order Piciformes; family Picidae; genus Melanerpes; species Melanerpes formicivorus. The sequence continues at coordinate 47,329 of NW_027142748.1, read as the reverse complement.
AAATGAGTATTTGAATTCTTCCCTACCTTATTCCTGTGCTGAGATACAGGCCTGCTCCAACCTGCTGTAAATGCTTGATTTCGAGAGTGAGCGAAACTAATGAAAACATGGTTGGGGTAAAACCTAAAGGGAAAGACCTAGCACCAAATACAATTTGCCATCTGATCTAACTTCTGGAGGCAGTCAAAATGATCCTTAGAATTCTTCCATACCTTATTCCTGTGCTGAGATACAGGCTGCTCCAACCTGCTGTAAAATGCTTGATTTCGAGAGTGAGCGAAACTAATGAAAACATGGTTGGGGGTAAAACCTAAAGGGAAAGACCTAGCACCAAATACAATTTGCCATCTGATCTAACTTCTGGAGGCAGTCAAAATGAGCCTTAGAATTCTTCCCTACCTTATTCCTGTGCTGAGATACAGGCTGCTCCAACCTGCTGTAAAATGCTTGATTTCGAGAGTGAGCAAAACTAATGAAAACATTGTTGGGGTAAAACCTAAAGGGAAAGACCTAGCACCAAATACAATTTGCCATCTGATCTAACTTCTGGAGGCAGTCAAAATGAGTATTTGAATTCTTCCCTACCTTATTCCTGTGCTGAGATACAGGCTGCTCCAACCTGCTGTAAAATGCTTGATTTCGAGAGTGAGCGAAACTAATGAAAACATTGTTGGGGTAAAACCTAAAGGGAAAGGCCTAGCACCAAATTGCATTGGCCATCTGATCTAACTTCTGGAGGCAGTCAAAATGAGTATTTGAATTCTTCCCTACCTTATTCCTGTGCTGAGATACAGGCTGCTCCAACCTGCTGTAAAATGCTTGATTTCGAGAGTGAGCGAAACTAATGAAAACATTGTTGGGGTAAAACCTAAAGGGAAAGGCCTAGCACCAAATTGCATTGGCCATCTGATCTAACTTCTGGAGGCAGTCAAAATGATCCTTAGAATTCTTCCCTACCTTATTCCTGTGCTGAGATACAGGCTGCTCCAACCTGCTGTAAAATGCTTGATTTCGAGAGTGAGCGAAAACTAATGAAAACATTGTTGGGGTAAAACCTAAAGGGAAAGACCTAGCACCCAAATCCAATTTGCCATCTGATCTAACTTCTGGAGGCAGTCAAAATGAGTATTTGAATTCTTCCCTACCTTATTCCTGTGCTGAGATACAGGCTGCTCCAACCTGCTGTAAAATGCTTGATTTCGAGAGTGAGCGAAACTAATGAAAACATTGTTGGGGTAAAACCTAAAGGGAAAGACCTAGCACCAAATCCAATTTGCCATCTGATCTAACTTCTGGAGGCAGTCAAAATGAGTATTTGAATTCTTCCCTACCTTATTCCTGTGCTGAGATACAGGCTGATCCAACCTGCTGTAAAATGCTTGATTTCGAGAGTGAGCAAAACTAATGAAAACATTGTTGGGGTAAAACCTAAAGGGAAAGGCCTAGCACCAAATTCCGTTGGCCATCTGATCTAACTTCTGGAGGCAGTCAAAATGATCCTTAGAATTCTTCCCTACCTTATTCCTGTGCTGAGATACAGGCTGCTCCAACCTGCTGTAAAATGCTTGATTTCGAGAGTGAGCAAAACTAATGAAAACATTGTTGGGGTAAAACCTAAAGGGAAAGGCCTAGCACCAAATTCCGTTGGCCATCTGATCTAACTTCAGGAGGCAGTCAAAATGATCCTTAGAATTCTTCCCTACCTTATTCCTGTGCTGAGATACAGGCTGCTCCAACCTGCTGTAAAATGCTTGATTTCGAGAGTGAGCGAAACTAATGAAAACATTGTTGGGGTAAAAACCTAAAGGGAAAGATCTAGCACCAAATACAATTTGCCATCTGATCTAACTTCTGGAGGCAGTCAAAATGAGTATTTGAATTCTTCCCTACCTTATTCCTGTGCTGAGATACAGGCTGCTCCAACCTGCTGTAAAATGCTTGATTTCGAGAGTGAGCAAAACTAATGAAAACATTGTTGGGGTAAAACCTAAAGGGAAAGACCTAGCACCAAATACAATTTGCCATCTGATCTAACTTCTGGAGGCAGTCAAAATGAGTATTTGAATTCTTCCCTACCTTATTCCTGGGCTGAGATACAGGCTGCTCCAACCTGCTCTAAAATGCTTGATTTCAAGAGTGAGCGAAACTAATGAAAACATGGTTGGGGTAAAACCTAAAGGGAAAGGTTTAGCACCAAATTGCATTGGCCATCTGATCTAACTTCTGGAGGCAGTCAAAATGAGTATTTGAATTCTTCCCTACCTTATTCCTGTGCTGAGATACAGGCTGCTCCAACCTGCTGTAAAATGCTTGATTTCGAGAGTGATCGAAACTAATGAAAACATTGTTGGGGTAAAAACCTAAAGGGAAAGACCTAGCACCAAATCCAATTTGCCATCTGATCTAACTTCTGGAGGCAGTCAAAATGAGTATTTGAATTCTTCCCTACCTTATTCCTGTGCTGAGATACAGGCTGCTCCAACCTGCTGTAAAATGCTTGATTTCGAGAGTGAGCGAAACTAATGAAAACATTGTTGGGGTAAAACCTAAAGGGAAAGGCCTAGCACCAAATTGCATTGGCCATCTGATCTAACTTCTGGAGGCAGTCAAAATGATCCTTAGAATTCTTCCCTACCTTATTCCTGTGCTGAGATACAGGCTGCTCCAACCTGCTGTAAAATGCTTGATTTAGAGAGTGAGCGAAACTAATGAAAACATGGTTGGGTTAAAACCTAAAGGGAAAGGCCTAGCACGAAATTCCATTGGCCATCTGATCTAACTTCTGGAGGCAGTCAAAATGAGTATTTGAATTCTTCCCTACCTTATTCCTGTGCTGAGATACAGGCTGCTCCAACCTGCTGTAAAATGCTTGATTTCGAGAGTGAGCAAAACTAATGAAAACATTGTTGGGGTAAAACCTAAAGGGAAAGGCCTAGCACCAAATTCCATTGGCCATCTGATCTAACTTCTGGAGGCAGTCAAAATGAGTATTTGAATTCTTCCCTACCTTATTCCTGTGCTGAGATACAGGCTGCTCCAACCCTACTGTAAAATGCTTGATTTCGAGAGTGAGTGAAACTAATGAAAACATTGTTGGGGTAAAACCTAAAGGGAAAGACCTAGCACCAAATTGCATTGGCCATCTGATCTAACTTCTGGAGGCAGTCAAAATGAGTATTTGAATTCTTCCCTACCTTATTCCTGTGCTGAGATACAGGCTGCTCCAACCTGCTGTAAAATGCTTGATTTCGAGAGTGAGTGAAACTAATGAAAACATTGTTGGGGTAAAACCTAAAGGGAAAGACCTAGCACCAAATTCCGTTGGCCATCTGATCTAACTTCAGGAGGCAGTCAAAATGATCCTTAGAATTCTTCCCTACCTTATTCCTGTGCTGAGATACAGGCTGCTCCAACCTGCTGTAAAATGCTTGATTTCGAGAGTGAGCGAAACTAATGAAAACATTGTTGGGGTAAAACCTAAAGGGAAAGGACTAGCACCAAATTGCATTGGCCATCTGATCTAACTTCTGGAGGCAGTCAAAATGATCCTTAGAATTCTTCCCTACCTTATTCCTGTGCTGAGATACAGGCTGCTCCAACCTGCTGTAAAATGCTTGATTTCGAGAGTGAGCGAAACTAATGAAAAACATTGTTGGGGTAAAAACCTAAAGGGAAAGGCCTAGCACCAAATTGCATTGGCCATCTGATCTAACTTCTGGAGGCAGTCAAAATGATCCTTAGAATTCTTCCCTACCTTATTCCTGTGCTGAGATACAGGCTGCTCCAACCTGCTGTAAAATGCTTGATTTCGAGAGTGAGCGAAACTAATGAAAAACATTGTTGGGGTAAAGCCTAAAGGGAAAGACCTAGCACCAAATACAATTTGCCATCTGATCTAACTTCTGGAGGCAGTCAAAATGAGTATTTGAATCTTCTCTACCTTATTCCTGTGCTGAGATACAGGCTGCTCCAACCTGCTGTAAAATGCTTGATTTCGAGAGCGAGCAAAACTAATAAAAACATTGTTGGGGTAAAACCTAAAGGGAAAGGCCTAGCACCAAATTGCATTGGCCATCTGATCTAACTTCTGGAGGCAGTCAAAATGATCCTTAGAATTCTTCCCTACCTTATTCCTGTGCTGAGATACAGGCTGCTCCAACCTGCTGTAAAATGCTTGATTTCGAGAGTGAGCGAAACTAATGAAAACATTGTTGGGGTAAAACCTAAAGGGAAAGACCTAGCACCAAATACAATTTGCCATCTGATCTAACTTCTGGAGGCAGTCAAAATGAGTATTTGAATTCTTCCCTACCTTATTCCTGTGCTGAGCTACAGGCTGATCCAACCTGCTGTAAAATGCTTGATTTCGAGAGTGAGCGAAACTAATGAAAACATTGTTAGGGTAAAACCTAAAGGGAAAGGCCTAGCACCAAATTCCGTTGGCCATCTGATCTAACTTCAGGAGGCAGTCAAAATGATCCTTACAATTCTTCCCTACCTTATTCCTGTGCTGAGATACAGGCTGCTCCAACCTGCTGTAAAATGCTTGATTTCGAGAGTGAGCGAAACTAATGAAAACATTGTTGGGGTAAAACCTAAAGGGAAAGGCCTAGCACCAAATTGCATTGGCCATCTGATCTAACTTCTGGAGGCAGTCCAAATGAGTATTTGAATTCTTCCCTACCTTATTCCTGTGCTGAGATACAGGCTGCTCCAACCTGCTGTAAAATGCTTGATTTCGAGAGTGAGCGAAACTAATGAAAACATTGTTGGGGTAAAACCTAAAGGGAAAGGCCTAGCACCAAATTCCATTGGCCATCTGATCTAACTTCTGGAGGCAGTCAAAATGATCCTTAGAATTCTTCCCTACCTTATTCCTGTGCTGAGATACAGGCTGCTCCAACCTGCTGTAAAATGCTTGATTTCGAGAGTGAGCGAAACTAATGAAAACATGGTTGGGGTAAAACCTAAAGGGAAAGACCTAGCACCAAATGCAATTTGCCATCTGATCTAACTTCTGGAGGCAGTCAAAATGAGTATTTGAATTCTTCCCTACCTTATTCCTGTGCTGAGATACAGGCTGCTCCAACCTGCTGTAAAATGCTTGATTTCGAGAGTGAGCGAAACTAATGAAAACATTGTTGGGGTAAAACCTAAAGGGAAAGACCTAGCACCAAATACAATTTGCCATCTGATCTAACTTCTGGAGGCAGTCAAAATGAGTATTTGAATTCTTCCCTACCTTATTCCTGTGCTGAGATACAGGCTGCTCCAACCTGCTGTAAAATGCTTGATTTCAAGAGTGAGCGAAACTAATGAAAACATTGTTGGGGTAAAACCTAAAGGGAAAGACCTAGCACCAAATCCAATTTGCCATCTGATCTAACTTCTGGAGGCAGTCAAAATGATCCTTAGAATTCTTCCCTACCTTATTCCTGTGCTGAGATACAGGCTGCTCCAACCTGCTGTAAAATGCTTGATTTCAAGAGTGAGCGAAACTAATGAAAACATGGTTGGGGTAAAACCTAAAGGGAAAGGTTTAGCACCAAATTGCATTGGCCATCTGATCTAACTTCTGGAGGCAGTCAAAATGAGTATTTGAATTCTTCCCTACCTTATTCCTGTGCTGAGATACAGGCTGCTCCAACCTGCTGTAAAATGCTTGATTTCGAGAGTGAGCGAAACTAATGAAAACATTGTTGGGGTAAAACCTAAAGGGAAAGACCTAGCACCAAATACAATTTGCCATCTGATCTAACTTCTGGAGGCAGTCAAAATGAGTATTTGAATTCTTCCCTACCTTATTCCTGTGCTGAGTTACAGGCTGCTCCAACCTGCTGTAAAATGCTTGATTTCGAGAGTGAGCGAAACTAATGAAAACATTGTTGGGGTAAAACCTAAAGGCAAAGACCTAGCACCAAATACAATTTGCCATCTGATCTGACTTCTGGAGGCAGTCAAAATGATCCTTAGAATTCTTCCCTACCTTATTCCTGTGCTGAGATACAGGCTGCTCCAACCTGCTGTAAAATGCTTGATTTCAAGAGTGAGCGAAACTAATGAAAACATTGTTGGGGTAAAACCTAAAGGGAAAGGTTTAGCACCAAATTGCATTGGCCATCTGATCTAACTTCTGGAGGCAGTCAAAATGAGTATTTGAATTCTTCCCTACCTTATTCCTGTGCTGAGATACAGGCTGCTCCAACCTGCTGTAAAATGCTTGATTTCAAGAGTGATCGAAACTAATGAAAACATGGTTGGGTTAAAACCTAAAGGGAAAGGCCTAGCACCAAATTGCATTGGCCATCTGATCTAACTTCTGGAGGCAGTCAAAATGAGTATTTGAATTCTTCCCTACCTTATTCCTGTGCTGAGATACAGGCTGCTCCAACCTGCTGTAAAATGCTTGATTTCGAGAGTGAGCGAAACTAATGAAAACATTGTTGGGGTAAAACCTAAAGGGAAAGACCTAGCACCAAATACAATTTGCCATCTGATCTAACTTCTGGAGGCAGTCAAAATGAGTATTTGAATTCTTCCCTACCTTATTCCTGTGCTGAGATACAGGCTGCTCCAACCTGCTGTAAAATGCTTGATTTCGAGAGTGAGCGAAACTAATGAAAACATTGTTGGGGTAAACCTGAAGGGAAAGGCCTAGCACCAAATTCCGTTGGCCATCTGATCTAACTTCTGGAGGCAGTCAAAATGAGTATTTGAATTCTTCCCTACCTTATTCCTGTGCTGAGATACAGGCTGCTCCAACCTGCTCTAAAATGCTTGATTTCGAGAGTGAGCGAAACCAATAAAAACATAGTTGGGGTAAAACCTAAAGGGAAAGGCCTAGCACCAAATACAATTTGCCATCTGATCTAACTTCTGGAGGCAGTCAAAATGAGTATTTGAATTCTTCCCTACCTTATTCCTGTGCTGAGATACAGGCTGCTCCAACCTGCTGTAAAATGCTTGATTTCGAGAGTGATCGAAACTAATGAAAACATTGTTGGGGTAAAACCTAAAGGGAAAGGCCTAGCACCAAATTGCATTGGCCATCTGATCTAACTTCTGGAGGCAGTCAAAATGATTATTAGAATTCTTCCCTACCTTATTCCTGTGCTGAGATACAGGCTGCTCCAACCTGCTGTAAAATGCTTGATTTCGAGAGTGATCGAAACTAATGAAAACATGGTTGGGGTAAAACCTAAAGGGAAAGGCCTAGCACCAAATTCCATTGGCCATCTGATCTAACTTCTGGAGGCAGTCAAAATGATCCTTAGAATTCTTCCCTACCTTATTCCTGTGCTGAGATACAGGCTGCTCCAACCTGCTGTAAAATGCTTGATTTCGAGAAGAGCGAAACCAATAAAAACATTGTTGGGGTAAAACCTAAAGGGAAAGGCCTAGCACCAAATTGCATTGGCCATCTGATCTAACTTCTGGAGGCAGTCAAAATGATCCTTAGAATTCTTCCCTACCTTATTCCTGAGCTGAGATACAGGCTGCTCCAACCTGCTGTAAAATGCTTGATTTCGAGAGTGAGCGAAACTAATGAAAACATTGTTGGGGTAAAACCTAAAGGGAAAGACCGAGCACCAAATACAATTTGCCATCTGATCTAACTTCTGGAGGCAGTCAAAATGATCCTTAGAATTCTTCCCTACCTTATTCCTGTGCTGAGATACAGGCTGATCCAACCTGCTGTAAAATGCTTGATTTAGAGAGTGAGCGAAACTAATGAAAACATTGTTGGGCTAAAACCTAAAGGGAAAGGCCTAGCACCAAATTCCGTTGGCCATCTGATCTAACTTCTGGAGGCAGTCAAAATGATCCTTAGAATTCTTCCCTACCTTATTCCTGTGCTGAGATACAGGCTGCTCCAACCTGCTGTAAAATGCTTGATTTCAAGAGTGAGCGAAACTAATGAAAACATTTTTGGGGTAAAACCTAAAGGGAAAGACCTAGCACCAAATACAATTTGCCATCTGATCTAACTTCTGGAGGCAGTCAAAATGAGTATTTGAATTCTTCCCTACCTTATTCCTGTGCTGAGATACAGGCTGCTCCAACCTGCTGTAAAATGCTTGATTTCGAGAGTGAGCGAAACTAATGAAAACATTGTTGGGGTAAAACCTAAAGGGAAAGACCTAACACCAAATTCCGTTGGCCATCTGATCTAACTTCAGGAGGCAGTCAAAATGATCCTTAGAATTCTTCCCTACCTTATTCCTGTGCTGAGATACAGGCTGCTCCAACCTGCTGTAAAATGCTTGATTTCGAGAGTGAGCGAAACTAATGAAAACATTGTTGGGTAAAACCTAAAGGGAAAGGCCTAGCACCAAATTGCATTGGCCATCTGATCTAACTTCTGGAGGCAGTCAAAATGATCCTTAGAATTCTTCCCTACCTTATTCCTGTGCTGAGATACAGGCTGCTCCAACCTGCTGTAAAATGCTTGATTTCGAGAGTGAGCGAAACTAATGAAAACATTGTTGGGGTAAAACCTAAAGGGAAAGGACTAGCACCAAATTGCATTGGCCATCTGATCTAACTTCTGGAGGCAGTCAAAATGAGCATTTGAATTCTTCCCTACCTTATTCCTGTGCTGAGATGCAGGCTGCTCCAACCTGCTGTAAAATGCTTGATTTCGAGAGTGAGCGAAACTAATGAAAACATTGTTGGGGTAAAACCTAAAGGGAAAGGCCTAGCACCAAATTGCATTGGCCATCTGATCTAACTTCTGGAGGCAGTCAAAATGAGTATTTCAATTCTTCCCTACCTTATTCCTGTGCTGAGATACAGGCTGCTCCAACCTGCTGTAAAATGCTTGATTTCGAGAGTGAGCGAAACTAATGAAAACATTGTTGGGGTAAAACCTAAAGGGAAAGACCTAGCACCAAATACAATTTGCCATCTGATCTAACTTCTGGAGGCAGTCAAAATGAGTATTTGAATTCTTCCCTACCTTATTCCTGTGCTGAGCTACAGGCTGCTCCAACCTGCTGTAAAATGCTTGATTTCGAGAGTGAGCGAAACTAATGAAAACATTGTTGGGGTAAAACCTAAAGGGAAAGACCTAGCACCAAATACAATTTGCCATCTGATCTAACTTCTGGAGGCAGTCAAAATGAGTATTTGAATTCTTCCCTACCTTATTCCTGTGCTGAGTTACAGGCTGCTCCAACCTGCTGTAAAATGCTTGATTTCGAGAGTGAGCGAAACTAATGAAAACATTGTTGGGGTAAAACCTAAAGGGAAAGGCCTAGCACCAAATTGCATTGGCCATCTGGTCTAACTTCTGGAGGCAGTCAAAATGAGCATTTGAATTCTTCCCTACCTTATTCCTGTGCTGAGATGCAGGCTGCTCCAACCTGCTGTAAAATGCTTGATTTCGAGAGTGAGCAAAACTAATGAAAACATTGTTGGGGTAAAACCTAAAGGGGAAGGCCTAGCACCAAATTGCATTGGCCATCTGATCTAACTTCTGGAGGCAGTCAAAATGAGTATTTGAATTCTTCCCTACCTTATTCCTGTGCTGAGGTACAGGCTGCTCCAACCTGCTGTAAAATGCTTGATTTCGAGAGTGAGCGAAACTAATGAAAACATTGTTGGGGTAAAACCTAAAGGGAAAGGGCTAGCACCAAATACAATTTGCCATCTGATCTAACTTCTGGAGGCAGTCAAAATGAGTATTTGAATTCTTCCCTACCTTATTCCTGTGCTGAGATACAGGCTGCTCCAACCTGCTGTAAAATGCTTGATTTCGAGAGTGATCGAATCTAATGAAAACATTGTTGGGGTAAAACCTAAAGGGAAAGGCCTAGCACCAAATTGCATTGGCCATCTGATCTAACTTCTGGAGGCAGTCAAAATGAGTATTTCAATTCTTCCCTACCTTATTCCTGTGCTGAGATACAGGCTGCTCCAACCTGCTGTAAAATGCTTGATTTCGAGAGTGAGCGAAACTAATGAAAACATTGTTGGGGTAAAACCTAAAGGGAAAGACCTAGCACCAAATACAATTTGCCATCTGATCTAACTTCTGGAGGCAGTCAAAATGAGTATTTGAATTCTTCCCTACCTTATTCCTGTGCTGAGATACAGGCTGCTCCAACCTGCTGTAAAATGCTTGATTTCGAGAGTGAGCGAAACTAATGAAAACATTGTTGGGGTAAAACCTAAAGGGAAAGGCCTGGCACCAAATACAATTTGCCATCTGATCTAACTTCTGGAGGCAGTCAAAATGAGTATTTGAATTCTTCCCTACCTTATTCCTGTGCTGAGATACAGGCTGCTCCAACCTGCTGTAAAATGCTTGATTTCGAGAGTGAGCGAAACTAATGAAAACATTGTTGGGGTAAAACCTAAAGGGAAAGGCCTAGCACCAAATTGCATTGGCCATCTGATCTAACTTCTGGAGGCAGTCAAAATGAGTATTTGAATTCTTCCCTACCTTATTCCTGTGCTGAGATACAGGCTGCTCCAACCTGCTGTAAAATGCTTGATTTCGAGAGTGAGCGAAACTAATGAAAACATTGTTAGGGTAAAACCTAAAGGGAAAGGCCTAGCACCAAATTCCGTCGGCCGTCTGATCTAACTTCTGGAGGCAGTCAAAATGATCCTTAGAATTCATCCCTACCTTATTCCTGTGCTGAGATACAGGCTGCTCCAACCTGCTGTAAAATGCTTGATTTCGAGAGTGAGCGAAACTAATGAAAACATTGTTGGGGTAAAACCTAAAGGGAAAGGCCTAGCACCAAATTGCATTGGCCATCTGGTCTAACTTCTGGAGGCAGTCAAAATGAGCATTTGAATTCTTCCCTACCTTATTCCTGTGCTGAGATGCAGGCTGCTCCAACCTGCTGTAAAATGCTTGATTTCAAGAGTGAGCAAAACTAATGAAAACATTGTTGGGGTAAAACCTAAAGGGAAAGGCCTAGCACCAAATTGCATTGGCCATCTGATCTAACTTCTGGAGGCAGTCAAAATGAGTATTTGAATTCTTCCCTACCTTATTCCTGTGCTGAGGTACAGGCTGCTCCAACCTGCTGTAAAATGCTTGATTTCGAGAGTGAGCAAAACTAATGAAAACATTGTTGGGGTAAAACCTAAAGGGAAAGGCCTAGCACCAAATACAATTTGCCATCTGATCTAACTTCTGGAGGCAGTCAAAATGAGTATTTGAATTCTTCCCTACCTTATTCCTGTGCTGAGATACAGGCTGCTCCAACCTGCTGTAAAATGCTTGATTTCGAGAGTGAGCGAAACTAATGAAAACATTGTTGGGGTAAAACCTAAAGGGAAAGGCCTAGCACCAAATTGCATTGGCCATCTGATCTAACTTCTGGAGGCAGTCAAAATGAGTATTTGAATTCTTCCCTACCTTATTCCTGTGCTGAGATACAGGCTGCTCCAACCTGCTGTAAAATGCTTGATTTCGAGAGTGAGCGAAACTAATGAAAACATTGTTGGGGTAAAACCTAAAGGGAAAGACCTAGCACCAAATACAATTTGCCATCTGATCTAACTTCTGGAGGCAGTCAAAATGAGTATTTGAATTCTTCCCTACCTTATTCCTGTGCTGAGATACAGGCTGCTCCAACCTGCTGTAAAATGCTTGATTTCGAGAGTGATCGAAACTAATGAAAACATGGTTGGGGTAAAACCTAAAGGGAAAGACCTAGCACCAAATACAATTTGCCATCTGATCTAACTTCTGGAGGCAGTCAAAATGAGTATTTGAATTCTTCCCTACCTTATTCCTGTGCTGAGATACAGGGTGCTCCAACCTGCTGTAAAATGCTTGATTTCGAGAGTGAGCGAAACTAATGAAAACATTGTTGGGGTAAAACCTAAAGGGAAAGACCTGGCACCAAATACAATTTGCCATCTGATCTAACTTCTGGAGGCAGTCAAAATGAGTATTTGAATTCTTCCCTACCTTATTCCTGTGCTGAGATACAGGCTGCTCCAACCTGCTGTAAAATGCTTGATTTCGAGAGTGAGCGAAACTAATGAAAACATTGTTGGGGTAAAACCTAAAGGGAAAGGCCTAGCACCAAATTGCATTGGCCATCTGATCTAACTTCTGGAGGCAGTCAAAATGAGTATTTGAATTCTTCCCTACCTTATTCCTGTGCTGAGATACAGGCTGCTCCAACCTGCTGTAAAATGCTTGATTTCGAGAGTGAGTGAAACTAATGAAAACATTGTTGGGGTAAAACCTAAAGGGAAAGACCTAGCACCAAATACAATTTGCCATCTGATCTAACTTCTGGAGGCAGTCAAAATGAGTATTTGAATTCTTCCCTACCTTATTCCTGTGCTGAGATACAGGCTGCTCCAACCTGCTGTAAAATGCTTGATTTCGAGAGTGATCGAAACTAATGAAAACATGGTTGGGGTAAAACCTAAAGGGAAAGACCTAGCACCAAATACAATTTGCCATCTGATCTAACTTCTGGAGGCAGTCAAAATGAGTATTTGAATTCTTCCCTACCTTATTCCTGTGCTGAGATACAGGCTGCTCCAACCTGCTGTAAAATGCTTGATTTCGAGAGTGAGCGAAACTAATGAAAACATTGTTGGGGTAAAACCTAAAGGGAAAGACCTGGCACCAAATACAATTTGCCATCTGATCTAACTTCTGGAGGCAGTCAAAATGAGTATTTGAATTCTTCCCTACCTTATTCCTGTGCTGAGCTACAGGCTGCTCCAACCTGCTGTAAAATGCTTGATTTCGAGAGTGAGCGAAACTAATGAAAACATTGTTGGGGTAAAACCTAAAGGGAAAGGCCTAGCACCAAATACAATTTGCCATCTGATCTAACTTCTGGAGGCAGTCAAAATGATCCTTAGAATTCTTCCCTACCTTATTCCTGTGCTGAGATACAGGCTGCTCCAACCTGCTGTAAAATGCTTGATTTCGAGAGTGAGCGAAACTAATGAAAACATTGTTGGGGTAAAACCTAAAGGGAAAGGCCTAGCACCAAATACAATTTGCCATCTGATCTAACTTCTGGAGGCAGTCAAAATGAGTATTTGAATTCTTCCCTACCTTATTCCTGTGCTGAGATACAGGCTGCTCCAACCTGCTGTAAAATGCTTGATTTCGAGAGTGAGCGAAACTAATGAAAACATTGTTGGGGTAAAACCTAAAGGGAAAGACCTGGCACCAAATACAATTTGCCATCTGATCTAACTTCTGGAGGCAGTCAAAATGAGTATTTGAATTCTTCCCTACCTTATTCCTGTGCTGAGCTACAGGCTGCTCCAACCTGCTGTAAAATGCTTGATTTCGAGAGTGAGCGAAACTAATGAAAACATTGTTGGGGTAAAACCTAAAGGGAAAGGCCTAGCACCAAATACAATTTGCCATCTGATCTAACTTCTGGAGGCAGTCAAAATGATCCTTAGAATTCTTCCCTACCTTATTCCTGTGCTGAGATACAGGCTGCTCCAACCTGCTGTAAAATGCTTGATTTCGAGAGTGAGCGAAACTAATGAAAACATTGTTGGGGTAAAACCTAAAGGGAAAGGCCTAGCACCAAATACAATTTGCCATCTGATCTAACTTCTGGAGGCAGTCAAAATGAGTATTTGAATTCTTCCCTACCTTATTCCTGTGCTGAGATACAGGCTGCTCCAACCTGCTGTAAAATGCTTGATTTCGAGAGTGAGCGAAACTAATGAAAACATTGTTGGGGTAAAACCTAAAGGGAAAGGCCTAGCACCAAATTGCATTGGCCATCTGATCTAACTTCTGGAGGCAGTCAAAATGAGTATTTGAATTCTTCCCTACCTTATTCCTGTGCTGAGATACAGGCTGCTCCAACCTGCTGTAAAATGCTTGATTTCGAGAGTGAGCGAAACTAATGAAAACATTGTTGGGGTAAAACCTAAAGGGAAAGACCTAGCACCAAATACAATTTGCCATCTGATCTAACTTCTGGAGGCAGTCAAAATGAGTATTTGAATTCTTCCCTACCTTATTCCTGTGCTGAGATACAGGCTGCTCCAACCTGCTGTAAAATGCTTGATTTCGAGAGTGAGCGAAACTAATGAAAACATTGTTGGGGTAAAACCTAAAGGGAAAGGCCTAGCACCAAATACAATTTGCCATCTGATCTAACTTCTGGAGGCAGTCAAAATGAGTATTTGAATTCTTCCCTACCTTATTCCTGTGCTGAGCTACAGGCTGCTCCAACCTGCTGTAAAATGCTTGATTTCGAGAGTGAGCGAAACTAATGAAAACATTGTTGGGGTAAAACCTAAAGGGAAAGGCCTAGCACCAAATACAATTTGCCATCTGATCTAACTTCTGGAGGCAGTCAAAATGATCCTTAGAATTCTTCCCTACCTTATTCCTGTGCTGAGATACAGGCTGCTCCAACCTGCTGTAAAATGCTTGATTTCGAGAGTGAGCGAAACTAATGAAAACATTGTTGGGGTAAAACCTAAAGGGAAAGGCCTAGCACCAAATCCAATTTGCCATCTGATCTAACTTCTGGAGGCAGTCAAAATGAGTATTTGAATTCTTCCCTACCTTATTCCTGTGCTGAGATACAGGCTGCTCCAACCTGCTGTAAAATGCTTGATTTCGAGAGTGAGCGAAACTAATGAAAACATTGTTGGGGTAAAACCTAAAGGGAAAGGCCTAGCACCAAATTGCATTGGCCATCTGATCTAACTTCTGGAGGCAGTCAAAATGAGTATTTGAATTCTTCCCTACCTTATTCCTGTGCTGAGATACAGGCTGCTCCAACCTGCTGTAAAATGCTTGATTTCGAGAGTGAGCGAAACTAATGAAAACATTGTTGGGGTAAAACCTAAAGGGAAAGACCTAGCACCAAATCCAATTTGCCATCTGATCTAACTTCTGGAGGCAGTCAAAATGAGTATTTGAATTCTTCCCTACCTTATTCCTGTGCTGAGATACAGGCTGCTCCAACCTGCTGAAAAATGCTTGATTTCGAGAGTGAGCGAAACTAATGAAAACATTGTTGGGGTAAAACCGAAAGGGAAAGGCCTGGCACCAAATGCAATTTGCCATCTGATCTAACTTCTGGAGGCAGTCAAAATGAGTATTTGAATTCTTCCCTACCTTATTCCTGTGCTGAGATACAGGCTGCTCCAACCTGCTGTAAAATGCTTGATTTCGAGAGTGAGCGAAACTAATGAAAACATTGTTGGGGTAAAACCTAAAGGGAAAGGCCTAGCACCAAATTGCATTGGCCATCTGATCTAACTTCTGGAGGCAGTCAAAATGAGTATTTGAATTCTTCCCTACCTTATTCCTGTGCTGAGATACAGGCTGCTCCAACCTGCTGTAAAATGCTTGATTTCGAGAGTGAGCGAAACTAATGAAAACATTGTTGGGGTAAAACCTAAAGGGAAAGGCCTAGCACCAAATACAATTTGCCATCTGATCTAACTTCTGGAGGCAGTCAAAATGAGTATTTGAATTCTTCCCTACCTTATTCCTGTGCTGAGATACAGGCTGCTCCAACCTGCTGTAAAATGCTTGATTTCGAGAGTGAGCGAAACTAATGAAAACATTGTTGGGGTAAAACCTAAAGGGAAAGACCTAGCACCAAATGCAATTTGCCATCTGATCTAACTTCTGGAGGCAGTCAAAATGAGTATTTGAATTCTTCCCTACCTTATTCCTGTGCTGAGATACAGGCTGCTCCAACCTGCTGTAAAATGCTTGATTTCGAGAGTGAGCGAAACTAATGAAAACATTGTTGGGGTAAAACCTAAAGGGAAAGGCCTAGCACCAAATTGCATTGGCCATCTGATCTAACTTCTGGAGGCAGTCAAAATGAGTATTTGAATTCTTCCCTACCTTATTCCTGTGCTGAGATACAGGCTGCTCCAACCTGCTGTAAAATGCTTGATTTCGAGAGTGAGCGAAACTAATGAAAACATTGCTGGGGTAAAACCTAAAGGGAAAGGCCTAGCACCAAATTCCGTCGGCCATCTGATCTAACTTCTGGAGGCAGTCAAAATGATCCTTAGAATTCTTCCCTACCTTATTCCTGTGCTGAGATACAGGCTGCTCCAACCTGCTGTAAAATGCTTGATTTCGAGAGTGAGCGAAACTAATGAAAACATTGTTGGGGTAAAACCTAAAGGGAAAGGCCTAGCACCAAATTGCATTGGCCATCTGATCTAACTTCTGGAGGCAGTCAAAATGAGTATTTGAATTCTTCCCTACCTTATTCCTGTGCTGAGATACAGGCTGCTCCAACCTGCTGTAAAATGCTTGATTTCGAGAGTGAGCGAAACTAATGAAAACATTGTTAGGGTAAAACCTAAAGGGAAAGGCCTAGCACCAAATTCCGTCGGCCATCTGATCTAACTTCTGGAGGCAGTCAAAATGATCCTTAGAATTCTTCCCTACCTTATTCCTGTGCTGAGATACAGGCTGCTCCAACCTGCTGTAAAATGCTTGATTTCGAGAGTGAGCGAAACTAATGAAAACATTGTTGGGGTAAAACCTAAAGGGAAAGGCCTAGCACCAAATTGCATTGGCCATCTGATCTAACTTCTGGAGGCAGTCAAAATGAGCATTTGAATTCTTCCCTACCTTATTCCTGTGCTGAGATGCAGGCTGCTCCAACCTGCTGTAAAATGCTTGATTTCGAGAGTGAGCAAAACTAATGAAAACATTGTTGGGGTAAAACCTAAAGGGAAAGGCCTAGCACCAAATTGCATTGGCCATCTGATCTAACTTCTGGAGGCAGTCAAAATGATCCTTAGAATTCTTCCCTACCTTATTCCTGTGCTGAGATACAGGCTGCTCCAACCTGCTGTAAAATGCTTGATTTCGAGAGTGAGCGAAACTAATGAAAACATTGTTGGGGTAAAACCTAAAGGGAAAGGCCTAGCACCAAATACAATTTGCCATCTGATCTAACTTCTGGAGGCAGTCAAAAAGAGTATTTGAATTCTTCCCTACCTTATTCCTGTGCTGAGATACAGGCTGCTCCAACCTGCTGTAAAATGCTTGATTTCGAGAGTGAGCGAAACTAATGAAAACATTGTTGGGGTAAAACCTAAAGGGAAAGGCCTAGCACCAAATTGCATTGGCCATCTGATCTAACTTCTGGAGGCAGTCAAAATGAGTATTTGAATTCTTCCCTACCTTATTCCTGTGCTGAGATACAGGCTGCTCCAACCTGCTGTAAAATGCTTGATTTCGAGAGTGAGCGAAACTAATGAAAACATTGTTGGGGTAAAACCTAAAGGGAAAGACCTAGCACCAAATACAATTTGCCATCTGATCTAACTTCTGGAGGCAGTCAAAATGAGTATTTGAATTCTTCCCTACCTTATTCCTGTGCTGAGATACAGGCTGATCCAACCTGCTGTAAAATGCTTGATTTCGAGAGTGAGCGAAACTAATGAAAACATTGTTGGGGTAAAACCTAAAGGGAAAGGCCTAGCACCAAATTGCATTGGCCATCTGATCTAACTTCTGGAGGCAGTCAAAATGATCCTTAGAATTCTTCCCTACCTTATTCCTGTGCTGAGATACAGGCTGCTCCAACCTGCTGTAAAATGCTTGATTTCGAGAGTGAGCGAAACTAATGAAAACATTGTTGGGGTAAAACCGAAAGGGAAAGGCCTGGCACCAAATACAATTTGCCATCTGATCTAACTTCTGGAGGCAGTCAAAATGAGTATTTGAATTCTTCCCTACCTTATTCCTGTGCTGAGATACAGGCTGCTCCAACCTGCTGTAAAATGCTTGATTTCGAGAGTGAGCGAAACTAATGAAAACATTGTTAGGGTAAAACCTAAAGGGAAAGGCCTAGCACCAAATTGCATTGGCCATCTGATCTAACTTCTGGAGGCAGTCAAAATGAGTATTTGAATTCTTCCCTACCTTATTCCTGTGCTGAGATACAGGCTGCTCCAACCTGCTGTAAAATGCTTGATTTCGAGAGTGAGCGAAACTAATGAAAACATTGTTAGGGTAAAACCTAAAGGGAAAGGCCTAGCACCAAATTCCGTCGGCCATCTGATCTAACTTCTGGAGGCAGTCAAAATGATCCTTAGAATTCTTCCCTACCTTATTCCTGTGCTGAGATACAGGCTGCTCCAACCTGCTGTAAAATGCTTGATTTCGAGAGTGAGCGAAACTAATGAAAACATTGTTGGGGTAAAACCTAAAGGGAAAGGCCTAGCACCAAATTGCATTGGCCATCTGATCTAACTTCTGGAGGCAGTCAAAATGAGCATTTGAATTCTTCCCTACCTTATTCCTGTGCTGAGATGCAGGCTGCTCCAACCTGCTGTAAAATGCTTGATTTCGAGAGTGAGCGAAACTAATGAAAACATTGTTGGGGTAAAACCTAAAGGGAAAGGCCTAGCACCAAATTGCATTGGCCATCTGATCTAACTTCTGGAGGCAGTCAAAATGATCCTTAGAATTCTTCCCTACCTTATTCCTGTGCTGAGATACAGGCTGCTCCAACCTGCTGTAAAATGCTTGATTTCGAGAATGAGCGAAACTAATGAAAACATTGTTGGGGTAAAACCTAAAGGGAAAGGCCTAGCACCAAATACAATTTGCCATCTGATCTAACTTCTGGAGGCAGTCAAAATGAGTATTTGAATTCTTCCCTACCTTATTCCTGTGCTGAGATACAGGCTGCTCCAACCTGCTGTAAAATGCTTGATTTCGAGAGTGAGCGAAACTAATGAAAACATTGTTGGGGTAAAACCTAAAGGGAAAGGCCTAGCACCAAATTGCATTGGCCATCTGATCTAACTTCTGGAGGCAGTCAAAATGAGTATTTGAATTCTTCCCTACCTTATTCCTGTGCTGAGATACAGGCTGCTCCAACCTGCTGTAAAATGCTTGATTTCGAGAGTGAGCGAAACTAATGAAAACATTGTTGGGGTAAAACCTAAAGGGAAAGACCTAGCACCAAATACAATTTGCCATCTGATCTAACTTCTGGAGGCAGTCAAAATGAGTATTTGAATTCTTCCCTACCTTATTCCTGTGCTGAGATACAGGCTGATCCAACCTGCTGTAAAATGCTTGATTTCGAGAGTGAGCGAAACTAATGAAAACATTGTTGGGGTAAATCCTAAAGGGAAAGGCCTAGCACCAAATTCCGTTGGCCATCTGATCTAACTTCTGGAGGCAGTCAAAATGATCCTTAGAATTCTTCCCTACCTTATTCCTGTGCTGAGATACAGGCTGCTCCAACCTGCTGTAAAATGCTTGATTTCGAGAGTGAGCGAAACTAATGAAAACATTGTTGGGGTAAAACCTAAAGGGAAAGACCTAGCACCAAATACAATTTGCCATCTGATCTAACTTCTGGAGGCAGTCAAAATGAGTATTAGAATTCTTCCCTACCTTATTCCTGTGCTGAGATACAGGCTGATCCAACCTGCTGTAAATTGCTTGATTTCGAGAGTGAGCGAAACTAATGAAAACATTGTTGGGGTAAAACCTAAAGGGAAAGGCCTAGCACCAAATTCCGTTGGCCATCTGATCTAACTTCTGGAGGCAGTCAAAATGATCCTTAGAATTCTTCCCTACCTTATTCCTGTGCTGAGATACAGGCTGCTCCAACCTGCTGTAAGATGCTTGATTTCAAGAGTGATCGAAACTAATGAAAACATGGTTGGGGTGAAACCTAAAGGGAAAGACCTAGCACCAAATACAATTTGCCATCTGATCTAACTTCTGGAGGCAGTCAAAATGAGTATTTGAATTCTTCCCTACCTTATTCCTGTGCTGAGATACAGGCTGCTCCAACCTGCTGTAAAATGCTTGATTTCGAGAGTGAGCGAAACTAATGAAAACATTGTTGGGGTAAAACCTAAAGGGAAAGACCTAGCACCAAATTCCGTTGGCCATCTGATCTAACTTCAGGAGGCAGTCAAAATGATCCTTAGAATTCTTCCCTACCTTATTCCTGTGCTGAGATACAGGCTGCTCCAACCTGCTGTAAAATGCTTGATTTCGAGAGTGAGCGAAACTAATGAAAACATTGTTGGGGTAAAACCTAAAGGGAAAGGCCTAGCACCAAATTGCATTGGCCATCTGATCTAACTTCTGGAGGCAGTCAAAATGAGTATTTGAATTCTTCCCTACCTTATTCCTGTGCTGAGATACAGGCTGCTCCAACCTGCTGTAAAATGCTTGATTTCGAGAGTGAGCGAAACTAATGAAAACATTGTTGGGGTAAAACCTAAAGGGAAAGACCTAGCACCAAATCCAATTTGCCATCTGATCTAACTTCTGGAGGCAGTCAAAATGAGTATTTGAATTCTTCCCTACCTTATTCCTGTGCTGAGATACAGGCTGCTCCAACCTGCTGTAAAATGCTTGATTTCGAGAGTGATCGAAACTAATGAAAACATGGTAGGGGTAAAACCTAAAGGGAAAGACCTAGCACCAAATACAATTTGCCATCTGATCTAACTTCTGGAGGCAGTCAAAATGAGTATTTGAATTCTTCCCTACCTTATTCCTGTGCTGAGATACAGGCTGCTCCAACCTGCTGTAAAATGCTTGATTTCGAGAGTGAGCGAAACTAATGAAAACATTGTTGGGGTAAAACCTAAAGGGAAAGACCTGGCACCAAATACAATTTGCCATCTGATCTAACTTCTGGAGGCAGTCAAAATGAGTATTTGAATTCTTCCCTACCTTATTCCTGTGCTGAGATACAGGCTGCTCCAACCTGCTGTAAAATGCTTGATTTCGAGAGTGAGCGAAACTAATGAAAACATTGTTGGGGTAAAACCTAAAGGGAAAGGCCTAGCACCAAATTGCATTGGCCATCTGATCTAACTTCTGGAGGCAGTCAAAATGAGTATTTGAATTCTTCCCTACCTTATTCCTGTGCTGAGATACAGGCTGCTCCAACCTGCTGTAAAATGCTTGATTTCGAGAGTGAGCGAAACTAATGAAAACATTGTTGGGGTAAAACCTAAAGGGAAAGGCCTAGCACCAAATTGCATTGGCCATCTGATCTAACTTCTGGAGGCAGTCAAAATGAGCCTTAGAATTCTTCCCTACCTTATTCCTGTGCTGAGATACAGGCTGCTCCAACCTGCTGTAAAATGCTTGATTTCGAGAGTGAGCGAAACTAATGAAAACATTGCTGGGGTAAAACCTAAAGGGAAAGACCTAACACCAAATCCAATTTGCCATCTGATCTAACTTCTGGAGGCAGTCAAAATGAGTATTTGAATTCTTCCCTACCTTATTCCTGTGCTGAGATACAGGCTGCTCCAACCTGCTGTAAAATGCTTGATTTCGAGAGTGAGCGAAACTAATGAAAACATTGTTGGGGTAAAACCTAAAGGGAAAGACCTAGCACCAAATACAATTTGCCATCTGATCTAACTTCTGGAGGCAGTCAAAATGAGTATTTGAATTCTTCCCTACCTTATTCCTGTGCTGAGATACAAGCTGCTCCAACCTGCTGTAAAATGCTTGATTTCGAGAGTGAGCGAAACTAATGAAAACATTGTTGGGGTAAAACCTAAAGGGAAAGGCCTAGCACCAATACAATTTGCCATCTGATCTAACTTCTGGAGGCAGTCAAAATGAGTATTTGAATTCTTCCCTACCTTATTCCTGTGCTGAGATACAGGCTGCTCCAACCTGCTGTAAAATGCTTGATTTCGAGAGTGAGCGAAACTAATGAAAACATTGTTGGGGTAAAACCTAAAGGGAAAGGCCTAGCACCAAATACAATTTGCCATCTGATCTAACTTCTGGAGGCAGTCAAAATGAGTATTTGAATTCTTCCCTACCTTATTCCTGTGCTGAGATACAGGCTGCTCCAACCTGCTGTAAAATGCTTGATTTCGAGAGTGAGCGAAACTAATGAAAACATTGTTGGGGTAAAACCTAAAGGGAAAGGCCTAGCACCAAATTGCATTGGCCATCTGATCTAACTTCTGGAGGCAGTCAAAATGAGTATTTGAATTCTTCCCTACCTTATTCCTGTGCTGAGATACAGGCTGCTCCAACCTGCTGTAAAATGCTTGATTTCGAGAGTGAGCGAAACTAATGAAAACATTGTTGGGGTAAAACCAAAAGGGAAAGGCCTAGCACCAAATTGCATTGGCCATCTGATCTAACTTCTGGAGGCAGTCAAAATGAGTATTTGAATTCTTCCCTACCTTATTCCTGTGCTGAGATACAGGCTGCTCCAACCTGCTGTAAAATGCTTGATTTCGAGAGTGATCGAAACTAAAGAAAACATGGTTGGGGTAAAACCTAAAGGGAAAGACCTAGCACCAAATACAATTTGCCATCTGATCTAACTTCTGGAGGCAGTCAAAATGAGTATTTGAATTCTTCCCTACCTTATTCCTGTGCTGAGATACAGGCTGCTCCAACCTGCTGTAAAATGCTTGATTTCGAGAGTGAGCGAAACTAATGAAAACATTGTTGGGGTAAAACCTAAAGGGAAAGGCCTAGCACCAAATTGCATTGGCCATCTGATCTAACTTCTGGAGGCAGTCAAAATGAGTATTTGAATTCTTCCCTACCTTATTCCTGTGCTGAGATACAGGCTGCTCCAACCTGCTGTAAAATGCTTGATTTCGAGAGTGAGCGAAACTAATGAAAACATTGTTGGGGTAAAACCTAAAGGGAAAGACCTAGCACCAAATACAATTTGCCATCTGATCTAACTTCTGGAGGCAGTCAAAATGAGTATTTGAATTCTTCCCTACCTTATTCCTGTGCTGAGATACAGGCTGCTCCAACCTGCTGTAAAATGCTTGATTTCGAGAGTGATCGAAACTAATGAAAACATGGTAGGGGTAAAACCTAAAGGGAAAGACCTAGCACCAAATACAATTTGCCATCTGATCTAACTTCTGGAGGCAGTCAAAATGAGTATTTGAATTCTTCCCTACCTTATTCCTGTGCTGAGATACAGGCTGCTCCAACCTGCTGTAAAATGCTTGATTTCGAGAGTGAGCGAAACTAATGAAAACATTGTTGGGGTAAAACCTAAAGGGAAAGACCTGGCACCAAATACAATTTGCCATCTGATCTAACTTCTGGAGGCAGTCAAAATGAGTATTTGAATTCTTCCCTACCTTATTCCTGTGCTGAGATACAGGCTGCTCCAACCTGCTGTAAAATGCTTGATTTCGAGAGTGAGCGAAACTAATGAAAACATTGTTGGGGTAAAACCTAAAGGGAAAGGCCTAGCACCAAATTGCATTGGCCATCTGATCTAACTTCTGGAGGCAGTCAAAATGAGTATTTGAATTCTTCCCTACCTTATTCCTGTGCTGAGATACAGGCTGCTCCAACCTGCTGTAAAATGCTTGATTTCGAGAGTGAGCGAAACTAATGAAAACATTGTTGGGGTAAAACCTAAAGGGAAAGGCCTAGCACCAAATTGCATTGGCCATCTGATCTAACTTCTGGAGGCAGTCAAAATGAGCCTTAGAATTCTTCCCTACCTTATTCCTGTGCTGAGATACAGGCTGCTCCAACCTGCTGTAAAATGCTTGATTTCGAGAGTGAGCGAAACTAATGAAAACATTGTTGGGGTAAAACCTAAAGGGAAAGACCTAACACCAAATCCAATTTGCCATCTGATCTAACTTCTGGAGGCAGTCAAAATGAGTATTTGAATTCTTCCCTACCTTATTCCTGTGCTGAGATACAGGCTGCTCCAACCTGCTGTAAAATGCTTGATTTCGAGAGTGAGCGAAACTAATGAAAACATGGTTGGGGTAAAACCTAAAGGGAAAGACCTAGCACCAAATACAATTTGCCATCTGATCTAACTTCTGGAGGCAGTCAAAATGAGTATTTGAATTCTTCCCTACCTTATTCCTGTGCTGAGATACAGGCTGCTCCAACCTGCTGTAAAATGCTTGATTTCGAGAGTGAGCGAAACTAATGAAAACATTGTTGGGGTAAAACCTAAAGGGAAAGACCTGGCACCAAATACAATTTGCCATCTGATCTAACTTCTGGAGGCAGTCAAAATGAGTATTTGAATTCTTCCCTACCTTATTCCTGTGCTGAGATACAGGCTGCTCCAACCTGCTGTAAAATGCTTGATTTCGAGAGTGAGCGAAACTAATGAAAACATTGTTGGGGTAAAACCTAAAGGGAAAGACCTAGCACCAAATACAATTTGCCATCTGATCTAACTTCTGGAGGCAGTCAAAATGAGTATTTGAATTCTTCCCTACCTTATTCCTGTGCTGAGATACAAGCTGCTCCAACCTGCTGTAAAATGCTTGATTTCGAGAGTGAGCGAAACTAATGAAAACATTGTTGGGGTAAAACCTAAAGGGAAAGGCCTAGCACCAATACAATTTGCCATCTGATCTAACTTCTGGAGGCAGTCAAAATGAGTATTTGAATTCTTCCCTACCTTATTCCTGTGCTGAGATACAGGCTGCTCCAACCTGCTGTAAAATGCTTGATTTCGAGAGTGAGCGAAACTAATGAAAACATTGTTGGGGTAAAACCTAAAGGGAAAGGCCTAGCACCAAATACAATTTGCCATCTGATCTAACTTCTGGAGGCAGTCAAAATGAGTATTTGAATTCTTCCCTACCTTATTCCTGTGCTGAGATACAGGCTGCTCCAACCTGCTGTAAAATGCTTGATTTCGAGAGTGAGCGAAACTAATGAAAACATTGTTGGGGTAAAACCTAAAGGGAAAGGCCTAGCACCAAATTGCATTGGCCATCTGATCTAACTTCTGGAGGCAGTCAAAATGAGTATTTGAATTCTTCCCTACCTTATTCCTGTGCTGAGATACAGGCTGCTCCAACCTGCTGTAAAATGCTTGATTTCGAGAGTGAGCGAAACTAATGAAAACATTGTTGGGGTAAAACCAAAAGGGAAAGGCCTAGCACCAAATTGCATTGGCCATCTGATCTAACTTCTGGAGGCAGTCAAAATGAGTATTTGAATTCTTCCCTACCTTATTCCTGTGCTGAGATACAGGCTGCTCCAACCTGCTGTAAAATGCTTGATTTCGAGAGTGAGCGAAACTAATGAAAACATTGTTGGGGTAAAACCTAAAGGGAAAGACCTAGCACCAAATACAATTTGCCATCTGATCTAACTTCTGGAGGCAGTCAAAATGAGTATTTGAATTCTTCCCTACCTTATTCCTGTGCTGAGATACAGGCTGCTCCAACCTGCTGTAAAATGCTTGATTTCGAGAGTGATCGAAACTAATGAAAACATGGTTGGGGTAAAACCTAAAGGGAAAGACCTAGCACCAAATACAATTTGCCATCTGATCTAACTTCTGGAGGCAGTCAAAATGAGTATTTGAATTCTTCCCTACCTTATTCCTGTGCTGAGATACAGGCTGATCCAACCTGCTGTAAAATGCTTGATTTCGAGAGTGAGCGAAACTAATGAAAACATTGTTGGGGTAAAACCTAAAGGGAAAGACCTAGCACCAAATCCAATTTGCCCTCTGATCTAACTTCTGGAGGCAGTCAAAATGAGTATTTGAATTCTTCCCTACCTTATTCCTGTGCTGAGATACAGGCTGCTCCAACCTGCTGTAAAATGCTTGATTTCGAGAGTGAGCGAAACTAATGAAAACATTGTTGGGGTAAGACCTAAAGGGAAAGGCCTAGCACCAAATTGCATTGGCCATCTGATCTAACTTCTGGAGGCAGTCAAAATGATCCTTAGAATTCTTCCCTACCTTATTCCTGTGCTGAGATACAGGCTGCTCCAACCTGCTGTAAAATGCTTGATTTCGAGAGTGATCGAAACTAATGAAAACATGGTTGGGGTAAAACCTAAAGGGAAAGGCCTAGCACGAAATTCCATTGGCCATCTGATCTAACTTCTGGAGGCAGTCAAAATGAGTATTTGAATTCTTCCCTACCTTATTCCTGTGCTGAGATACAGGCTGCTCCAACCTGCTGTAAAATGCTTGATTTCGAGAGTGAGCAAAACTAATGAAAACATTGTTGGGGTAAAACCTAAAGGGAAAGGCCTAGCACCAAATTCCATTGGCCATCTGATCTAACTTCTGGAGGCAGTCAAAATGAGTATTTGAATTCTTCCCTACCTTATTCCTGTGCTGAGATACAGGCTGCTCCAACCTACTGTAAAATGCTTGATTTCGAGAGTGAGTGAAACTAATGAAAACATTGTTGGGGTAAAACCTAAAGGGAAAGACCTAGCACCAAATTGCATTGGCCATCTGATCTAACTTCTGGAGGCAGTCAAAATGATCCTTAGAATTCTTCCCTACCTTATTCCTGTGCTGAGATACAGGCTGCTCCAACCTGCTGTAAAATGCTTGATTTCGAGAGTGAGTGAAACTAATGAAAACATTGTTGGGGTAAAACCTAAAGGGAAAGACCTAGCACCAAATACAATTTGCCATCTGATCTAACTTCTGGAGGCAGTCAAAATGAGTATTTGAATTCTTCCCTACCTTATTCCTGTGCTGAGATACAGGCTGCTCCAACCTGCTGTAAAATGCTTGATTTCGAGAGTGAGCGAAACTAATGAAAACATTGTTGGGGTAAAACCTAAAGGGAAAGACCTAGCACCAAATACAATTTGCCATCTGATCTAACTTCTGGAGGCAGTCAAAATGATCCTTAGAATTCTTCCCTACCTTATTCCTGTGCTGAGATACAGGCTGCTCCAACCTGCTGTAAAATGCTTGATTTCGAGAGTGAGTGAAACTAATGAAAACATTGTTGGGGTAAAACCTAAAGGGAAAGACCTAGCACCAAATACAATTTGCCATCTGATCTAACTTCTGGAGGCAGTCAAAATGAGTATTTGAATTCTTCCCTACCTTATTCCTGTGCTGAGATACAGGCTGCTCCAACCTGCTGTAAAATGCTTGATTTCGAGAGTGAGCGAAACTAATGAAAACATTGTTGGGGTAAAACCTAAAGGGAAAGACCTAGCACCAAATACAATTTGCCATCTGATCTAACTTCTGGAGGCAGTCAAAATGATCCTTAGAATTCTTCCCTACCTTATTCCTGTGCTGAGATACAGGCTGCTCCAACCTGCTGTAAAATGCTTGATTTCGAGAGTGAGTGAAACTAATGAAAACATTGTTGGGGTAAAACCTAAAGGGAAAGACCTAGCACCAAATTCCGTTGGCCATCTGATCTAACTTCAGGAGGCAGTCAAAATGATCCTTAGAATTCTTCCCTACCTTATTCCTGTGCTGAGATACAGGCTGCTCCAACCTGCTGTAAAATGCTTGATTTCGAGAGTGAGCGAAACTAATGAAAACATTGTTGGGGTAAAACCTAAAGGGAAAGGCCTAGCACCAAATTGCATTGGCCATCTGATCTAACTTCTGGAGGCAGTCAAAATGATCCTTAGAATTCTTCCCTACCTTATTCCTGTGCTGAGATACAGGCTGCTCCAACCTGCTGTAAAATGCTTGATTTCGAGAGTGAGCGAAACTAATGAAAACATTGTTGGGGTAAAACCTAAAGGGAAAGGCCTAGCACCAAATTGCATTGGCCATCTGATCTAACTTCTGGAGGCAGTCAAAATGATCCTTAGAATTCTTCCCTACCTTATTCCTGTGCTGAGATACAGGCTGCTCCAACCTGCTGTAAAATGCTTGATTTCGAGAGTGAGCGAAACTAATGAAAACATTGTTGGGGTAAAACCTAAAGGGAAAGACCTAGCACCAAATACAATTTGCCATCTGATCTAACTTCTGGAGGCAGTCAAAATGAGTATTTGAATTCTTCCCTACCTTATTCCTGTGCTGAGCTACAGGCTGATCCAACCTGCTGTAAAATGCTTGATTTCGAGAGTGAGCGAAACTAATGAAAACATTGTTAGGGTAAAACCTAAAGGGAAAGGCCTAGCACCAAATTCCGTTGGCCATCTGATCTAACTTCAGGAGGCAGTCAAAATGATCCTTACAATTCTTCCCTACCTTATTCCTGTGCTGAGATACAGGCTGCTCCAACCTGCTGTAAAATGCTTGATTTCGAGAGTGAGCGAAACTAATGAAAACATTGTTGGGGTAAAACCTAAAGGGAAAGACCTAGCACCAAATCCAATTTGCCATCTGATCTGACTTCTGGAGGCAGTCAAAATGATCCTTAGAATTCTTCCCTACCTTATTCCTGTGCTGAGATACAGGCTGCTCCAACCTGCTGTAAAATGCTTGATTTCAAGAGTGAGCGAAACTAATGAAAACATTGTTGGGGTAAAACCTAAAGGGAAAGGTTTAGCACCAAATTGCATTGGCCATCTGATCTAACTTCTGGAGGCAGTCAAAATGAGTATTTGAATTCTTCCCTACCTTATTCCTGTGCTGAGATACAGGCTGCTCCAACCTGCTGTAAAATGCTTGATTTCGAGAGTGAGCGAAACTAATGAAAACATTGTTGGGGTAAAACCTAAAGGGAAAGACCTAGCACCAAATACAATTTGCCATCTGATCTAACTTCTGGAGGCAGTCAAAATGAGTATTTGAATTCTTCCCTACCTTATTCCTGTGCTGAGATACAGGCTGCTCCAACCTGCTGTAAAATGCTTGATTTCGAGAGTGAGCGAAACTAATGAAAACATTGTTGGGGTAAAACCTGAAGGGAAAGGCCTAGCACCAAATTCCGTTGGCCATCTGATCTAACTTCTGGAGGCAGTCAAAATGATCCTTAGAATTCTTCCCTACCTTATTCCTGTGCTGAGATACAGGCTGCTCCAACCTGCTCTAAAATGCTTGATTTCGAGAGTGAGCGAAACCAATAAAAACATAGTTGGGGTAAAACCTAAAGGGAAAGGCCTAGCACCAAATTGCATTGGCCATCTGATCTAACTTCTGGAGGCAGTCAAAATGAGTATTTGAATTCTTCCCTACCTTATTCCTGTGCTGAGATACAGGCTGCTCCAACCTGCTGTAAAATGCTTGATTTCGAGAGTGAGCGAAACTAATGAAAACATTGTTGGGGTAAAACCTAAAGGGAAAGACCTAGCACCAAATACAATTTGCCATCTGATCTAACTTCTGGAGGCAGTCAAAATGAGTATTTGAATTCTTCCCTACCTTATTCCTGTGCTGAGATACAGGCTGCTCCAACCTGCTGTAAAATGCTTGATTTCGAGAAGAGCGAAACCAATAGAAACATTGTTGGGGTAAAACCTAAAGGGAAAGGCCTAGCACCAAATTGCATTGGCCATCTGATCTAACTTCTGGAGGCAGTCAAAATGATCCTTAGAATTCTTCCCTACCTTATTCCTGTGCTGAGATACAGGCTGCTCCAACCTGCTGTAAAATGCTTGATTTCGAGAGTGAGCGAAACTAATGAAAACATTGTTGGGGTAAAACCTAAAGGGAAAGGCCTAGCACCAAATACAATTTGCCATCTGATCTAACTTCTGGAGGCAGTCAAAATGAGTATTTGAATTCTTCCCTACCTTATTCCTGTGCTGAGATACAGGCTGCTCCAACCTGCTGTAAAATGCTTGATTTCGAGAGTGATCGAAACTAATGAAAACATTGTTGGGGTAAAACCTAAAGGGAAAGGCCTAGCACCAAATTGCATTGGCCATCTGATCTAACTTCTGGAGGCAGTCAAAATGATTATTAGAATTCTTCCCTACCTTATTCCTGTGCTGAGATACAGGCTGTTCCAACCTGCTGTAAAATGCTTGATTTCGAGAGTGATCGAAACTAATGAAAACATGGTTGGGGTAAAACCTAAAGGGAAAGGCCTAGCACCAAATTCCATTGGCCATCTGATCTAACTTCTGGAGGCAGTCAAAATGATCCTTAGAATTCTTCCCTACCTTATTCCTGTGCTGAGATACAGGCTGCTCCAACCTGCTGTAAAATGCTTGATTTCGAGAAGAGCGAAACCAATAAAAACATTGTTGGGGTAAAACCTAAAGGGAAAGGCCTAGCACCAAATTGCATTGGCCATCTGATCTAACTTCTGGAGGCAGTCAAAATGATCCTTAGAATTCTTCCCTACCTTATTCCTGAGCTGAGATACAGGCTGCTCCAACCTGCTGTAAAATGCTTGATTTCGAGAGTGAGCGAAACTAATGAAAACATTGTTGGGGTAAAACCTAAAGGGAAAGACCGAGCACCAAATACAATTTGCCATCTGATCTAACTTCTGGAGGCAGTCAAAATGATCCTTAGAATTCTTCCCTACCTTATTCCTGTGCTGAGATACAGGCTGATCCAACCTGCTGTAAAATGCTTGATTTAGAGAGTGAGCGAAACTAATGAAAACATTGTCGGGCTAAAACCTAAAGGGAAAGGCCTAGCACCAAATTGCATTGGCCATCTGATCTAACTTCTGGAGGCAGTCAAAATGATCCTTAGAATTCTTCCCTACCTTATTCCTGTGCTGAGATACAGGCTGCTCCAACCTGCTGTAAAATGCTTGATTTCGAGAGTGAGCGAAACTAATGAAAACATTGTTGGGGTAAAACCTAAAGGGAAAGACCTAGCACCAAATTCCGTTGGCCATCTGATCTAACTTCAGGAGGCAGTCAAAATGATCCTTAGAATTCTTCCCTACCTTATTCCTGTGCTGAGATACAGGCTGCTCCAACCTGCTCTAAAATGCTTGATTTCGAGAGTGAGCGAAACTAATGAAAACATTGTTGGGTAAAACCTAAAGGGAAAGGCCAAGCACCAAATTGCATTGGCCATCTGATCTAACTTCTGGAGGCAGTCAAAATGATCCTTAGAATTCTTCCCTACCTTATTCCTGTGCTGAGATACAGGCTGCTCCAACCTGCTGTAAAATGCTTGATTTCGAGAGTGAGCGAAACTAATGAAAACATTGTTGGGGTAAAACCTAAAGGGAAAGGCCTAGCACCAAATTGCATTGGCCATCTGATCTAACTTCTGGAGGCAGTCAAAATGATCCTTAGAATTCTTCCCTACCTTATTCCTGTGCTGAGATACAGGCTGCTCCAACCTGCTGTAAAATGCTTGATTTCGAGAGTGAGCGAAACTAATGAAAACATTGTTGGGGTAAAACCTAAAGGGAAAGGCCTAGCACCAAATCCAATTTGCCATCTGATCTAACTTCTGGAGGCAGTCAAAATGAGTATTTGAATTCTTCCCTACCTTATTCCTGTGCTGAGATACAGGCTGCTCCAACCTGCTGTAAAATGCTTCATTTCGAGAGCGAGCAAAACTAATAAAAACATTGTTGGGGTAAAACCTAAAGGGAAAGGCCTAGCACCAAATTGCATTGGCCATCTGATCTAACTTCTGGAGGCAGTCAAAATGAGTATTTGAATTCTTCCCTACCTTATTCCTGTGCTGAGATACAGGCTGCTCCAACCTGCTGTAAAATGCTTGATTTCGAGAGTGAGCGAAACTAATGAAAACATTGTTGGGGTAAAACCTAAAGGGAAAGACCTAGCACCAAATACAATTTGCCATCTGATCTAACTTCTGGAGGCAGTCAAAATGAGTATTTGAATTCTTCCCTACCTTATTCCTGTGCTGAGCTACAGGCTGCTCCAACCTGCTGTAAAATGCTTGATTTCGAGAGTGAGCGAAACTAATGAAAACATTGTTAGGGTAAAACCTAAAGGGAAAGGCCTAGCACCAAATTCCGTTGGCCATCTGATCTAACTTCAGGAGGCAGTCAAAATGATCCTTAGAATTCTTCCCTACCTTATTCCTGTGCTGAGATACAGGCTGCTCCAACCTGCTGTAAAATGCTTGATTTCGAGAGTGAGCGAAACTAATGAAAACATTGTTGGGGTAAAACCTAAAGGGAAAGGCCTAGCACCAAATTGCATTGGCCATCTGATCTAACTTCTGGAGGCAGTCAAAATGAGTATTTGAATTCTTCCCTACCTTATTCCTGTGCTGAGATACAGGCTGCTCCAACCTGCTGTAAAATGCTTGATTTCGAGAAGAGCGAAACCAATAGAAACATTGTTGGGGTAAAACCTAAAGGGAAAGGCCTAGCACCAAATTGCATTGGCCATCTGATCTAACTTCTGGAGGCAGTCAAAATGATCCTTAGAATTCTTCCCTACCTTATTCCTGTGCTGAGATACAGGCTGCTCCAACCTGCTGTAAAATGCTTGATTTCGAGAGTGAGCGAAACTAATGAAAACATTGTTGGGGTAAAACCTAAAGGGAAAGGCCTAGCACCAAATACAATTTGCCATCTGATCTAACTTCTGGAGGCAGTCAAAATGAGTATTTGAATTCTTCCCTACCTTATTCCTGTGCTGAGATACAGGCTGCTCCAACCTGCTGTAAAATGCTTGATTTCGAGAGTGATCGAAACTAATGAAAACATTGTTGGGGTAAAACCTAAAGGGAAAGGCCTAGCACCAAATTGCATTGGCCATCTGATCTAACTTCTGGAGGCAGTCAAAATGATTATTAGAATTCTTCCCTACCTTATTCCTGTGCTGAGATACAGGCTGTTCCAACCTGCTGTAAAATGCTTGATTTCGAGAGTGATCGAAACTAATGAAAACATGGTTGGGGTAAAACCTAAAGGGAAAGGCCTAGCACCAAATTCCATTGGCCATCTGATCTAACTTCTGGAGGCAGTCAAAATGATCCTTAGAATTCTTCCCTACCTTATTCCTGTGCTGAGATACAGGCTGCTCCAACCTGCTGTAAAATGCTTGATTTCGAGAAGAGCGAAACCAATAAAAACATTGTTGGGGTAAAACCTAAAGGGAAAGGCCTAGCACCAAATTGCATTGGCCATCTGATCTAACTTCTGGAGGCAGTCAAAATGATCCTTAGAATTCTTCCCTACCTTATTCCTGTGCTGAGATACAGGCTGCTCCAACCTGCTGTAAAATGCTTGATTTCGAGAGTGAGCGAAACTAATGAAAACATTGTTGGGGTAAAACCTAAAGGGAAAGACCGAGCACCAAATACAATTTGCCATCTGATCTAACTTCTGGAGGCAGTCAAAATGATCCTTAGAATTCTTCCCTACCTTATTCCTGTGCTGAGATACAGGCTGATCCAACCTGCTGTAAAATGCTTGATTTAGAGAGTGAGCGAAACTAATGAAAACATTGTCGGGCTAAAACCTAAAGGGAAAGGCCTAGCACCAAATTCCGTTGGCCATCTGATCTAACTTCTGGAGGCAGTCAAAATGATCCTTAGAATTCTTCCCTACCTTATTCCTGTGCTGAGATACAGGCTGCTCCAACCTGCTGTAAAATGCTTGATTTCGAGAGTGAGCGAAACTAATGAAAACATTTTTGGGGTAAAACCTAAAGGGAAAGACCTAGCACCAAATACAATTTGCCATCTGATCTAACTTCTGGAGGCAGTCAAAATGAGTATTTGAATTCTTCCCTACCTTATTCCTGTGCTGAGATACAGGCTGCTCCAACCTGCTGTAAAATGCTTGATTTCGAGAGTGAGCGAAACTAATGAAAACATTGTTGGGGTAAAACCTAAAGGGAAAGACCTAGCACCAAATTCCGTTGGCCATCTGATCTAACTTCAGGAGGCAGTCAAAATGATCCTTAGAATTCTTCCCTACCTTATTCCTGTGCTGAGATACAGGCTGCTCCAACCTGCTGTAAAATGCTTGATTTCGAGAGTGAGCGAAACTAATGAAAACATTGTTGGGTAAAACCTAAAGGGAAAGGCCTAGCACCAAATTGCATTGGCCATCTGATCTAACTTCTGGAGGCAGTCAAAATGATCCTTAGAATTCTTCCCTACCTTATTCCTGTGCTGAGATACAGGCTGCTCCAACCTGCTGTAAAATGCTTGATTTCGAGAGTGAGCGAAACTAATGAAAACATTGTTGGGGTAAAACCTAAAGGGAAAGGCCTAGCACCAAATTGCATTGGCCATCTGATCTAACTTCTGGAGGCAGTCAAAATGATCCTTAGAATTCTTCCCTACCTTATTCCTGTGCTGAGATACAGGCTGCTCCAACCTGCTGTAAAATGCTTGATTTCGAGAGTGAGCGAAACTAATGAAAACATTGTTGGGGTAAAACCTAAAGGGAAAGGCCTAGCACCAAATCCAATTTGCCATCTGATCTAACTTCTGGAGGCAGTCAAAATGAGTATTTGAATTCTTCCCTACCTTATTCCTGTGCTGAGATACAGGCTGCTCCAACCTGCTGTAAAATGCTTGATTTCGAGAGCGAGCAAAACTAATAAAAACATTGTTGGGGTAAAACCTAAAGGGAAAGGCCTAGCACCAAATTGCATTGGCCATCTGATCTAACTTCTGGAGGCAGTCAAAATGAGTATTTGAATTCTTCCCTACCTTATTCCTGTGCTGAGATACAGGCTGCTCCAACCTGCTGTAAAATGCTTGATTTCGAGAGTGAGCGAAACTAATGAAAACATTGTTGGGGTAAAACCTAAAGGGAAAGACCTAGCACCAAATACAATTTGCCATCTGATCTAACTTCTGGAGGCAGTCAAAATGAGTATTTGAATTCTTCCCTACCTTATTCCTGTGCTGAGCTACAGGCTGATCCAACCTGCTGTAAAATGCTTGATTTCGAGAGTGAGCGAAACTAATGAAAACATTGTTAGGGTAAAACCTAAAGGGAAAGGCCTAGCACCAAATTCCGTTGGCCATCTGATCTAACTTCAGGAGGCAGTCAAAATGATCCTTAGAATTCTTCCCTACCTTATTCCTGTGCTGAGATACAGGCTGCTCCAACCTGCTGTAAAATGCTTGATTTCGAGAGTGAGCGAAACTAATGAAAACATTGTTGGGGTAAAACCTAAAGGGAAAGGCCTAGCACCAAATTGCATTGGCCATCTGATCTAACTTCTGGAGGCAGTCAAAATGAGCATTTGAATTCTTCCCTACCTTATTCCTGTGCTGAGATGCAGGCTGCTCCAACCTGCTGTAAAATGCTTGATTTCGAGAGTGAGCGAAACTAATGAAAACATTGTTGGGGTAAAACCTAAAGGGAAAGGCCTAGCACCAAATTGCATTGGCCATCTGATCTGACTTCTGGAGGCAGTCAAAATGAGTATTTCAATTCTTCCCTACCTTATTCCTGTGCTGAGATACAGGCTGCTCCAACCTGCTGTAAAATGCTTGATTTCGAGAGTGAGCGAAACTAATGAAAACATTGTTGGGGTAAAACCTAAAGGGAAAGACCTAGCACCAAATACAATTTGCCATCTGATCTAACTTCTGGAGGCAGTCAAAATGAGTATTTGAATTCTTCCCTACCTTATTCCTGTGCTGAGATACAGGCTGCTCCAACCTGCTGTAAAATGCTTGATTTCGAGAGTGAGCGAAACTAATGAAAACATTGTTGGGGTAAAACCTAAAGGGAAAGGCCTAGCACCAAATTGCATTGGCCATCTGATCTAACTTCTGGAGGCAGTCAAAATGATTATTAGAATTCTTCCCTACCGTATTCCTGTGCTGAGATACAGGCTGTTCCAACCTGCTGTAAAATGCTTGATTTCGAGAGTGATCGAAACTAATGAAAACATGGTTGGGGTAAAACCTAAAGGGAAAGGCCTAGCACCAAATTCCATTGGCCATCTGATCTAACTTCTGGAGGCAGTCAAAATGATCCTTAGAATTCTTCCCTACCTTATTCCTGTGCTGAGATACAGGCTGCTCCAACCTGCTGTAAAATGCTTGATTTCGAGAAGAGCGAAACCAATAAAAACATTGTTGGGGTAAAACCTAAAGGGAAAGGCCTAGCACCAAATTGCATTGGCCATCTGATCTAACTTCTGGAGGCAGTCAAAATGATCCTTAGAATTCTTCCCTACCTTATTCCTGTGCTGAGATACAGGCTGCTCCAACCTGCTGTAAAATGCTTGATTTCGAGAGTGAGCGAAACTAATGAAAACATTGTTGGGGTAAAACCTAAAGGGAAAGACCGAGCACCAAATACAATTTGCCATCTGATCTAACTTCTGGAGGCAGTCAAAATGATCCTTAGAATTCTTCCCTACCTTATTCCTGTGCTGAGATACAGGCTGATCCAACCTGCTGTAAAATGCTTGATTTAGAGAGTGAGCGAAACTAATGAAAACATTGTCGGGCTAAAACCTAAAGGGAAAGGCCTAGCACCAAATTCCGTTGGCCATCTGATCTAACTTCTGGAGGCAGTCAAAATGATCCTTAGAATTCTTCCCTACCTTATTCCTGTGCTGAGATACAGGCTGCTCCAACCTGCTGTAAAATGCTTGATTTCGAGAGTGAGCGAAACTAATGAAAACATTTTTGGGGTAAAACCTAAAGGGAAAGACCTAGCACCAAATACAATTTGCCATCTGATCTAACTTCTGGAGGCAGTCAAAATGAGTATTTGAATTCTTCCCTACCTTATTCCTGTGCTGAGATACAGGCTGCTCCAACCTGCTGTAAAATGCTTGATTTCGAGAGTGAGCGAAACTAATGAAAACATTGTTGGGGTAAAACCTAAAGGGAAAGACCTAGCACCAAATTCCGTTGGCCATCTGATCTAACTTCAGGAGGCAGTCAAAATGATCCTTAGAATTCTTCCCTACCTTATTCCTGTGCTGAGATACAGGCTGCTCCAACCTGCTGTAAAATGCTTGATTTCGAGAGTGAGCGAAACTAATGAAAACATTGTTGGGTAAAACCTAAAGGGAAAGGCCTAGCACCAAATTGCATTGGCCATCTGATCTAACTTCTGGAGGCAGTCAAAATGATCCTTAGAATTCTTCCCTACCTTATTCCTGTGCTGAGATACAGGCTGCTCCAACCTGCTGTAAAATGCTTGATTTCGAGAGTGAGCGAAACTAATGAAAACATTGTTGGGGTAAAACCTAAAGGGAAAGGCCTAGCACCAAATTGCATTGGCCATCTGATCTAACTTCTGGAGGCAGTCAAAATGATCCTTAGAATTCTTCCCTACCTTATTCCTGTGCTGAGATACAGGCTGCTCCAACCTGCTGTAAAATGCTTGATTTCGAGAGTGAGCGAAACTAATGAAAACATTGTTGGGGTAAAACCTAAAGGGAAAGGCCTAGCACCAAATCCAATTTGCCATCTGATCTAACTTCTGGAGGCAGTCAAAATGAGTATTTGAATTCTTCCCTACCTTATTCCTGTGCTGAGATACAGGCTGCTCCAACCTGCTGTAAAATGCTTCATTTCGAGAGCGAGCAAAACTAATAAAAACATTGTTGGGGTAAAACCTAAAGGGAAAGGCCTAGCACCAAATTGCATTGGCCATCTGATCTAACTTCTGGAGGCAGTCAAAATGAGTATTTGAATTCTTCCCTACCTTATTCC
Source organism: Melanerpes formicivorus (assembly GCF_026170545.1). Classification (NCBI taxonomy): domain Eukaryota; kingdom Metazoa; phylum Chordata; class Aves; order Piciformes; family Picidae; genus Melanerpes; species Melanerpes formicivorus. The sequence goes on along the minus strand of NW_027142748.1, from coordinate 10,100 downwards.
TGTGCTGAGATACAGGCTGCTCCAACCTGCTGTAAAATGCTTGATTTCGAGAGTGAGCGAAACTAATGAAAACATTGTTGGGGTAAAACCTAAAGGGAAAGACCTAGCACCAAATACAATTTGCCATCTGATCTAACTTCTGGAGGCAGTCAAAATGAGTATTTGAATTCTTCCCTACCTTATTCCTGTGCTGAGCTACAGGCTGCTCCAACCTGCTGTAAAATGCTTGATTTCGAGAGTGAGCGAAACTAATGAAAACATTGTTAGGGTAAAACCTAAAGGGAAAGGCCTAGCACCAAATTCCGTTGGCCATCTGATCTAACTTCAGGAGGCAGTCAAAATGATCCTTAGAATTCTTCCCTACCTTATTCCTGTGCTGAGATACAGGCTGCTCCAACCTGCTGTAAAATGCTTGATTTCGAGAGTGAGCGAAACTAATGACAACATTGTTGGGGTAAAACCTAAAGGGAAAGGCCTAGCACCAAATTGCATTGGCCATCTGATCTAACTTCTGGAGGCAGTCAAAATGAGCATTTGAATTCTTCCCTACCTTATTCCTGTGCTGAGATGCAGGCTGCTCCAACCTGCTGTAAAATGCTTGATTTCGAGAGTGAGCGAAACTAATGAAAACATTGTTGGGGTAAAACCTAAAGGGAAAGGCCTAGCACCAAATTGCATTGGCCATCTGATCTAACTTCTGGAGGCAGTCAAAATGAGTATTTCAATTCTTCCCTACCTTATTCCTGTGCTGAGATACAGGCTGCTCCAACCTGCTGTAAAATGCTTGATTTCGAGAGTGAGCGAAACTAATGAAAACATTGTTGGGGTAAAACCTAAAGGGAAAGACCTAGCACCAAATACAATTTGCCATCTGATCTAACTTCTGGAGGCAGTCAAAATGAGTATTTGAATTCTTCCCTACCTTATTCCTGTGCTGAGATACAGGCTGCTCCAACCTGCTGTAAAATGCTTGATTTCGAGAGTGAGCGAAACTAATGAAAACATTGTTGGGGTAAAACCTAAAGGGAAAGGCCTAGCACCAAATACAATTTGCCATCTGATCTAACTTCTGGAGGCAGTCAAAATGAGTATTTGAATTCTTCCCTACCTTATTCCTGTGCTGAGATACAGGCTGCTCCAACCTGCTGTAAAATGCTTGATTTCGAGAGTGAGCGAAACTAATGAAAACATTGTTGGGGTAAAACCTAAAGGGAAAGGCCTGGCACCAAATACAATTTGCCATCTGATCTAACTTCTGGAGGCAGTCAAAATGAATATTTGAATTCTTCCCTACCTTATTCCTGTGCTGAGATACAGGCTGCTCCAACCTGCTGTAAAATGCTTGATTTCGAGAGTGAGCGAAACTAATGAAAACATTGTTGGGGTAAAACCTAAAGGGAAAGGCCTAGCACCAAATTGCATTGGCCATCTGGTCTAACTTCTGGAGGCAGTCAAAATGAGCATTTGAATTCTTCCCTACCTTATTCCTGTGCTGAGATGCAGGCTGCTCCAACCTGCTGTAAAATGCTTGATTTCGAGAGTGAGCAAAACTAATGAAAACATTGTTGGGGTAAAACCTAAAGGGGAAGGCCTAGCACCAAATTGCATTGGCCATCTGATCTAACTTCTGGAGGCAGTCAAAATGAGTATTTGAATTCTTCCCTACCTTATTCCTGTGCTGAGGTACAGGCTGCTCCAACCTGCTGTAAAATGCTTGATTTCGAGAGTGAGCGAAACTAATGAAAACATTGTTGGGGTAAAACCTAAAGGGAAAGGCCTAGCACCAAATACAATTTGCCATCTGATCTAACTTCTGGAGGCAGTCAAAATGAGTATTTGAATTCTTCCCTACCTTATTCCTGTGCTGAGATACAGGCTGCTCCAACCTGCTGTAAAATGCTTGATTTCGAGAGTGATCGAATCTAATGAAAACATTGTTGGGGTAAAACCTAAAGGGAAAGGCCTAGCACCAAATTGCATTGGCCATCTGATCTAACTTCTGGAGGCAGTCAAAATGAGTATTTCAATTCTTCCCTACCTTATTCCTGTGCTGAGATACAGGCTGCTCCAACCTGCTGTAAAATGCTTGATTTCGAGAGTGAGCGAAACTAATGAAAACATTGTTGGGGTAAAACCTAAAGGGAAAGACCTAGCACCAAATACAATTTGCCATCTGATCTAACTTCTGGAGGCAGTCAAAATGAGTATTTGAATTCTTCCCTACCTTATTCCTGTGCTGAGATACAGGCTGCTCCAACCTGCTGTAAAATGCTTGATTTCGAGAGTGAGCGAAACTAATGAAAACATTGTTGGGGTAAAACCTAAAGGGAAAGGCCTAGCACCAAATACAATTTGCCATCTGATCTAACTTCTGGAGGCAGTCAAAATGAGTATTTGAATTCTTCCCTACCTTATTCCTGTGCTGAGATACAGGCTGCTCCAACCTGCTGTAAAATGCTTGATTTCGAGAGTGAGCGAAACTAATGAAAACATTGTTGGGGTAAAACCTAAAGGGAAAGGCCTGGCACCAAATACAATTTGCCATCTGATCTAACTTCTGGAGGCAGTCAAAATGAGTATTTGAATTCTTCCCTACCTTATTCCTGTGCTGAGATACAGGCTGCTCCAACCTGCTGTAAAATGCTTGATTTCGAGAGTGAGCGAAACTAATGAAAACATTGTTGGGGTAAAACCTAAAGGGAAAGGCCTAGCACCAAATTGCATTGGCCATCTGATCTAACTTCTGGAGGCAGTCAAAATGAGTATTTGAATTCTTCCCTACCTTATTCCTGTGCTGAGATACAGGCTGCTCCAACCTGCTGTAAAATGCTTGATTTCGAGAGTGAGCGAAACTAATGAAAACATTGTTAGGGTAAAACCTAAAGGGAAAGGCCTAGCACCAAATTCCGTCGGCCGTCTGATCTAACTTCTGGAGGCAGTCAAAATGATCCTTAGAATTCATCCCTACCTTATTCCTGTGCTGAGATACAGGCTGCTCCAACCTGCTGTAAAATGCTTGATTTCGAGAGTGAGCGAAACTAATGAAAACATTGTTGGGGTAAAACCTAAAGGGAAAGGCCTAGCACCAAATTGCATTGGCCATCTGGTCTAACTTCTGGAGGCAGTCAAAATGAGCATTTGAATTCTTCCCTACCTTATTCCTGTGCTGAGATGCAGGCTGCTCCAACCTGCTGTAAAATGCTTGATTTCGAGAGTGAGCAAAACTAATGAAAACATTGTTGGGGTAAAACCTAAAGGGAAAGGCCTAGCACCAAATTGCATTTGCCATCTGATCTAACTTCTGGAGGCAGTCAAAATGAGTATTTGAATTCTTCCCTACCTTATTCCTGTGCTGAGGTACAGGCTGCTCCAACCTGCTGTAAAATGCTTGATTTCGAGAGTGAGCAAAACTAATGAAAACATTGTTGGGGTAAAACCTAAAGGGAAAGGCCTAGCACCAAATACAATTTGCCATCTGATCTAACTTCTGGAGGCAGTCAAAATGAGTATTTGAATTCTTCCCTACCTTATTCCTGTGCTGAGATACAGGCTGCTCCAACCTGCTGTAAAATGCTTGATTTCGAGAGTGAGCGAAACTAATGAAAACATTGTTGGGGTAAAACCTAAAGGGAAAGACCTAGCACCAAATACAATTTGCCATCTGATCTAACTTCTGGAGGCAGTCAAAATGAGTATTTGAATTCTTCCCTACCTTATTCCTGTGCTGAGATACAGGCTGATCCAACCTGCTGTAAAATGCTTGATTTCGAGAGTGAGCGAAACTAATGAAAACATTGTTGGGGTAAAACCTAAAGGGAAAGGCCTAGCACCAAATTCCATTGGCCATCTGATCTAACTTCTGGAGGCAGTCAAAATGATCCTTAGAATTCTTCCCTACCTTATTCCTGTGCTGAGATACAGGCTGCTCCAACCTGCTGTAAAATGCTTGATTTCGAGAGTGAGCGAAACTAATGAAAACATGGTTGGGGTGAAACCTAAAGGGAAAGACCTAGCACCAAATACAATTTGCCATCTGATCTAACTTCTGGAGGCAGTCAAAATGAGTATTTGAATTCTTCCCTACCTTATTCCTGTGCTGAGATACAGGCTGCTCCAACCTGCTGTAAAATGCTTGATTTCGAGAGTGAGCGAAACTAATGAAAACATTGTTGGGGTAAAACCTAAAGGGAAAGGCCTAACACCAAATTCCGTTGGCCATCTGATCTAACTTCAGGAGGCAGTCAAAATGAGTATTTGAATTCTTCCCTACCTTATTCCTGTGCTGAGATACAGGCTGCTCCAACCTGCTGTAAAATGCTTGATTTCGAGAGTGAGCGAAACTAATGAAAACATTGTTGGGGTAAAACCTAAAGGGAAAGGCCTAGCACCAAATTGCATTGGCCATCTGATCTAACTTCTGGAGGCAGTCAAAATGAGTATTTGAATTCTTCCCTACCTTATTCCTGTGCTGAGATACAGGCTGCTCCAACCTGCTGTAAAATGCTTGATTTCGAGAGTGAGCGAAACTAATGAAAACATTGTTGGGGTAAAACCTAAAGGGAAAGGCCTAGCACCAAATTGCATTGGCCATCTGATCTAACTTCTGGAGGCAGTCAAAATGAGTATTTGAATTCTTCCCTACCTTATTCCTGTGCTGAGATACAGGCTGCTCCAACCTGCTGTAAAATGCTTGATTTCGAGAGTGAGCGAAACTAATGAAAACATTGTTGGGGTAAAACCTAAAGGGAAAGACCTAGCACCAAATACAATTTGCCATCTGATCTAACTTCTGGAGGCAGTCAAAATGAGTATTTGAATTCTTCCCTACCTTATTCCTGTGCTGAGATACAGGCTGCTCCAACCTGCTGTAAAATGCTTGATTTCGAGAGTGATCGAAACTAATGAAAACATGGTTGGGGTAAAACCTAAAGGGAAAGACCTAGCACCAAATACAATTTGCCATCTGATCTAACTTCTGGAGGCAGTCAAAATGAGTATTTGAATTCTTCCCTACCTTATTCCTGTGCTGAGATACAGGCTGCTCCAACCTGCTGTAAAATGCTTGATTTCGAGAGTGAGCGAAACTAATGAAAACATTGTTGGGGTAAAACCTAAAGGGAAAGACCTGGCACCAAATACAATTTGCCATCTGATCTAACTTCTGGAGGCAGTCAAAATGAGTATTTGAATTCTTCCCTACCTTATTCCTGTGCTGAGATACAGGCTGCTCCAACCTGCTGTAAAATGCTTGATTTCGAGAGTGAGCGAAACTAATGAAAACATGGTTGGGGTAAAACCTAAAGGGAAAGACCTAGCACCAAATACAATTTGCCATCTGATCTAACTTCTGGAGGCAGTCAAAATGAGTATTTGAATTCTTCCCTACCTTATTCCTGTGCTGAGATACAGGCTGCTCCAACCTGCTGTAAAATGCTTGATTTCGAGAGTGAGCGAAACTAATGAAAACATTGTTGGGGTAAAACCTAAAGGGAAAGACCTGGCACCAAATACAATTTGCCATCTGATCTAACTTCTGGAGGCAGTCAAAATGAGTATTTGAATTCTTCCCTACCTTATTCCTGTGCTGAGCTACAGGCTGCTCCAACCTGCTGTAAAATGCTTGATTTCGAGAGTGAGCGAAACTAATGAAAACATTGTTGGGGTAAAACCTAAAGGGAAAGGCCTAGCACCAAATACAATTTGCCATCTGATCTAACTTCTGGAGGCAGTCAAAATGATCCTTAGAATTCTTCCCTACCTTATTCCTGTGCTGAGATACAGGCTGCTCCAACCTGCTGTAAAATGCTTGATTTCGAGAGTGAGCGAAACTAATGAAAACATTGTTGGGGTAAAACCTAAATGGAAAGGCCTAGCACCAAATACAATTTGCCATCTGATCTAACTTCTGGAGGCAGTCAAAATGAGTATTTGAATTCTTCCCTACCTTATTCCTGTGCTGAGATACAGGCTGCTCCAACCTGCTGTAAAATGCTTGATTTCGAGAGTGAGCGAAACTAATGAAAACATTGTTGGGGTAAAACCTAAAGGGAAAGGCCTAGCACCAAATTGCATTGGCCATCTGATCTAACTTCTGGAGGCAGTCAAAATGAGTATTTGAATTCTTCCCTACCTTATTCCTGTGCTGAGATACAGGCTGCTCCAACCTGCTGTAAAATGCTTGATTTCGAGAGTGAGCGAAACTAATGAAAACATTGTTGGGGTAAAACCTAAAGGGAAAGACCTAGCACCAAATACAATTTGCCATCTGATCTAACTTCTGGAGGCAGTCAAAATGAGTATTTGAATTCTTCCCTACCTTATTCCTGTGCTGAGATACAGGCTGCTCCAACCTGCTGTAAAATGCTTGATTTCGAGAGTGAGCGAAACTAATGAAAACATTGTTGGGGTAAAACCTAAAGGGAAAGGCCTAGCACCAAATACAATTTGCCATCTGATCTAACTTCTGGAGGCAGTCAAAATGAGTATTTGAATTCTTCCCTACCTTATTCCTGTGCTGAGCTACAGGCTGCTCCAACCTGCTGTAAAATCCTTGATTTCGAGAGTGAGCGAAACTAATGAAAACATTGTTGGGGTAAAACCTAAAGGGAAAGGCCTAGCACCAAATACAATTTGCCATCTGATCTAACTTCTGGAGGCAGTCAAAATGATCCTTAGAATTCTTCCCTACCTTATTCCTGTGCTGAGATACAGGCTGCTCCAACCTGCTGTAAAATGCTTGATTTCGAGAGTGATCGAAACTAATGAAAACATTGTTGGGGTAAAACCTAAAGGGAAAGGCCTAGCACCAAATACAATTTGCCATCTGATCTAACTTCTGGAGGCAGTCAAAATGAGTATTTGAATTCTTCCCTACCTTATTCCTGTGCTGAGATACAGGCTGCTCCAACCTGCTGTAAAATGCTTGATTTCGAGAGTGAGCGAAACTAATGAAAACATTGTTGGGGTAAAACCTAAAGGGAAAGGCCTAGCACCAAATTGCATTGGCCATCTGATCTAACTTCTGGAGGCAGTCAAAATGAGTATTTGAATTCTTCCCTACCTTATTGCTGTGCTGAGATACAGGCTGCTCCAACCTGCTGTAAAATGCTTGATTTCGAGAGTGAGCGAAACTAATGAAAAACATTGTTGGGGTAAAACCTAAAGGGAAAGACCTAGCACCAAATACAATTTGCCATCTGATCTAACTTCTGGAGGCAGTCAAAATGAGTATTTGAATTCTTCCCTACCTTATTCCTGTGCTGAGATACAGGCTGCTCCAACCTGCTGTAAAATGCTTGATTTCGAGAGTGAGCGAAACTAACTAATGAAAACATTGTTGGGGTAAAACCTAAAGGGAAAGGCCTAGCACCAAATACAATTTGCCATCTGATCTAACTTCTGGAGGCAGTCAAAATGATCCTTAGAATTCTTCCCTACCTTATTCCTGTGCTGAGATACAGGCTGCTCCAACCTGCTGTAAAATGCTTGATTTCGAGAGTGAGCGAAACTAATGAAAACATTGTTGGGGTAAAACCTAAAGGGAAAGGCCTAGCACCAAATTGCATTGGCCATCTGATCTAACTTCTGGAGGCAGTCAAAATGAGTATTTGAATTCTTCCCCTACCTTATTCCTGTGCTGAGATACAGGCTGCTCCAACCTGCTGTAAAATGCTTGATTTCGAGAGTGAGCGAAACTAATGAAAACATTGTTGGGGTAAAACCTAAAGGGAAAGGCCTAGCACCAAATCCAATTTGCCATCTGATCTAACTTCTGGAGGCAGTCAAAATGAGTATTGAATTCTTCCCTACCTTATTCCTGTGCTGAGATACAGGCTGCTCCAACCTGCTGTAAAATGCTTGATTTCGAGAGTGAGCGAAACTAATGAAAACATTGTTGGGGTAAAACCTAAAGGGAAAGGCCTAGCACCAAATTTGCATTGGCCATCTGATCTAACTTCTGGAGGCAGTCAAAATGAGTATTTGAATTCTTCCCTACCTTATTCCTGTGCTGAGATACAGGCTGCTCCAACCTGCTGTAAAATGCTTGATTTCGAGAGTGAGCGAAAACTAATGAAAACATTGTTGGGGTAAAACCGAAAGGGAAAGGCCTGGCACCAAATACAATTTGCCATCTGATCTAACTTCTGGAGGCAGTCAAAATGAGTATTTGAATTCTTCCCTACCTTATTCCTGTGCTGAGATACAGGCTGCTCCAACCTGCTGTAAAATGCTTGATTTCGAGAGTGAGCGAAACTAATGAAAACATTGTTGGGGTAAAACCTAAAGGGAAAGGCCTAGCACCAAATTGCATTGGCCATCTGATCTAACTTCTGGAGGCAGTCAAAATGAGTATTTGAATTCTTCCCTACCTTATTCCTGTGCTGAGATACAGGCTGCTCCAACCTGCTGTAAAATGCTTGATTTCGAGAGTGAGCGAAACTAATGAAAACATTGTTAGGGTAAAACCTAAAGGGAAAGGCCTAGCACCAAATTCCGTCGGCCATCTGATCTAACTTCTGGAGGCAGTCAAAATGATCCTTAGAATTCTTCCCTACCTTATTCCTGTGCTGAGATACAGGCTGCTCCAACCTGCTGTAAAATGCTTGATTTCGAGAGTGAGCGAAACTAATGAAAACATTGTTGGGGTAAAACCTAAAGGGAAAGGCCTAGCACCAAATTGCATTGGCCATCTGATCTAACTTCTGGAGGCAGTCAAAATGAGTATTTGAATTCTTCCCTACCTTATTCCTGTGCTGAGATACAGGCTGCTCCAACCTGCTGTAAAATGCTTGATTTCGAGAGTGAGCGAAACTAATGAAAACATTGTTAGGGTAAAACCTAAAGGGAAAGCCTAGCACCAAATTCCGTCGGCCATCTGATCTAACTTCTGGAGGCAGTCAAAATGATCCTTAGAATTCTTCCCTACCTTATTCCTGTGCTGAGATACAGGCTGCTCCAACCTGCTGTAAAATGCTTGATTTCGAGAGTGAGCGAAACTAATGAAAACATTGTTCGGGGGTAAAACCTAAAGGGAAAGGCCTAGCACCAAATTGCATTGGCCATCTGATCTAACTTCTGGAGGCAGTCAAAATGAGCATTTGAATTCTTCCCTACCTTATTCCTGTGCTGAGATGCAGGCTGCTCCAACCTGCTGTAAAATGCTTGATTTCGAGAGTGAGCAAAACTAATGAAAACATTGTTGGGGTAAAACCTAAAGGGAAAGGCCTAGCACCAAATTGCATTGGCCATCTGATCTAACTTCTGGAGGCAGTCAAAATGATCCTTAGAATTCTTCCCTACCTTATTCCTGTGCTGAGATACAGGCTGCTCCAACCTGCTGTAAAATGCTTGATTTCGAGAGTGAGCGAAACTAATGAAAACATTGTTGGGGTAAAACCTAAAGGGAAAGGCCTAGCACCAAATACAATTTGCCATCTGATCTAACTTCTGGAGGCAGTCAAAATGAGTATTTGAATTCTTCCCTACCTTATTCCTGTGCTGAGATACAGGCTGCTCCAACCTGCTGTAAAATGCTTGATTTCGAGAGTGAGCGAAACTAATGAAAACATTGTTGGGGTAAAACCTAAAGGGAAAGGCCTAGGCACCAAATTGCATTGGCCATCTGATCTAACTTCTGGAGGCAGTCAAAATGAGTATTTGAATTCTTCCCTACCTTATTCCTGTGCTGAGATACAGGCTGCTCCAACCTGCTGTAAAATGCTTGATTTCGAGAGTGAGCGAAACTAATGAAAACATTGTTGGGGTAAAACCTAAAGGGAAAGACCTAGCACCAAATACAATTTGCCATCTGATCTAACTTCTGGAGGCAGTCAAAATGAGTATTTGAATTCTTCCCTACCTTATTCCTGTGCTGACATACAGGCTGATCCAACCTGCTGTAAAATGCTTGATTAGAGTGAGCGAAACTAATGAAAACATTGTTGGGGTAAAACCTAAAGGGAAAGGCCTAGCACCAAATTCCATTGGCCATCTGATCTAACTTCTGGAGGCAGTCAAAATGATCCTTAGAATTCTTCCCTACCTTATTCCTGTGCTGAGATACAGGCTGCTCCAACCTGCTGTAAAATGCTTGATTTCGA